>NW_007728530.1:81503-210528 GCF_000696425.1 Galeopterus variegatus | reverse complement strand
CTCCTGCTTTTTTTTTTTTTTTTTTTTTTTTTTTTGTCTTTTGTCTTTTTCCGTGTCCGGCAACGGATCGCAACCCTCAGTGTTGCCCCCGTACCGGACCGGGGACCGGCAACGGGATCACAACCCTCGGCGTTGCTCCCGCGCCTCACTCAGCCAGTGAGCGGGAACCGGTCTGCATGTGGGATCCGAACCCTCGGCGGGAGCGCCACCACGCTTCCCAAGCGGCGCACTTATCCAGTGCGCCACCGGGCCGGCCCTCCTGCTTTTCTTCATCTAAGGATTTCTCATAGCACATGTTCAGCAGGCCACTTCAGGGTCCACCCTTTGAATTACACATCCATTCACTCATTTGTTTGAAAAAATCCAGAATGTCTATCAGCAACGGATGCTGGACATTCAAAATGGATAAGAGGATGGTCCCTGCCCTCCCATTGTCCACGAGCTCAAGGAAGGACAAGAGGCACCGATTTGCAAGCGTCTCCTACAGGAATAGATCAAGGTCAACCCTAGAAGGGAGTCCCTGAAGAACCAGACCACACACAGTGTTCTTCTATGTCCTTTGTTTGGATCTTTCCTTTTGGGTCTTTAAAGTGTGGATCTAGCCCCAGAGGGGAGGCATTGTCCATGCAGGGCCTGACAAGGGAGAGAAAGAGTGAGAGCCCCGCTCCCCCACTCCCCAGCCACTCCACTGCCCCATCCTGCCGTCCAGCAGGGAGACAGAAGGTTGAGGGGGCCCAAGGCAGCCAGGCCAGCTGATGTCAGCTGCTCAAGGGTGAAATGGGTAGAGAGCTGCTCTCTCAACAAGCCTAAGGGTTGGAAGAAACACAGAGCAAGGCAGCAAAAGCAGAGAAGAGCTCCCCCACCCCGAAACCCACCCCCACCCAATGGCAAAACAAAGAGGCTGCAGCCAGCAAAGGTAGGGGGTGGGCCCTAGAGGGCCAAGAGGAAAACAAAGGGTCAGGATGGGTCCTCATGAGCTTTCTTCACAGGTCTGCTGGCTCCATTAACAACCAGGAACAAAGCAAGCAAAAGGTAGAGAGTAAAGGTAGATTAGGTTGAATTAATATCTGGCTTTGCTTTAAATACATGTTTGAGTTCTGCTTAGCCACGTCCTAGCAGTGACATGTTAATTTCATCATTTATCGCTCTGTGCCTCAGTTTCCTCATTGTATAGCAGGTAACCACCCTATAAACTGCAAAGGGTTAAGTAGATCTTCAGTGAGAAAACATTTCATAAACTGTCAAAAGCCTTTGCTGTTCTTAATCCTATCAAGATAATTGTACACAGGAGATTTGTAATCTTCATATCTTCAGGAAGTTTTTGAGTTGTTTTGCCTTTCTTAATTAGAAATATATTGATTTTAAACTTTTTTTTCCCCAGCTTTTAGATTTCAAAGCCACATTTTTTTTCAAGGCTGTGAACAGCACAGGATATAAACTTTCCAGTCCTTCTGGAGTACTGGTTTCAAATCCCAGCTCTGCCATTTAAAAGCTGTGTTACTCTGAATATATGCCTTATGGCTTTTCACTATTGATTAATCCATAAAATAGAATTAAAAATATGACATTCCCTATTTTAGAGTAAGATCACACTATATTGATCAATTCTGAAAACTGGAGAACTGTTATCTTTCCAGTGAGATCTATGCCAATGATAAGTTACTCTCAGTATAGACCAGAGATTGCTTTTGCCCCAGCTCCTGTGCATATTGAGCACAGAGCTTTGGTAATTTGTAAGGGAAACGAAACCCTGCCTTTTATAAGTGAGCGCCTGGGTGGCAGGCTGCCCAGCTCCCTGTCGGAACTCCCTCTGCTTATACAGAACTCCAGGCTGGTATTGATATCTGCATGCATATGTTGGCTCGGATCCCCCTTTGCAGGCGATAAATTCTTCTACTGAAACTGCCAGTGCAATATTTTGAAAATAGACATCCATTTCTAGAAGAAGAAAGATCCAAAGGAGACTTTTTTCTCTTTTACGTTAAAAATCATTATAATATCAGCATCTTTCACGTCAGCATGATTTCTGAAACTGTTCAATAAGTTGTTCTTGTAATGACCAGCCGGTGGTGTAGTGGAAACAGATTGGGGAAAACCCTGTTGAGTCACTTACGTGTCTGTACAAAGAACAAGAGCCAGGTGTACTTCAGAGCAGGCTTTCCATTTCTTGGTCTTCCCTCGTGTTAGGGGTTGAATTATGTCTCCTCAAAAGTCATACATTGAAGTCCCAAGCCTTGGTAGGCTGCAATGTGAACTTATTTGGAAATAGGGTCCTTGCAGATATAATTAGTTAAGTAAAGATGAGGTCATACTGGAGTAGGGTTGGCCCCTAATCCAATATGACTAGCGTCCTTATAAAAAAAAGGAAAGGCGGACACAGACACTCACAACAGGGAATACGCCATGTGAACATAAAGGCAGGGACCAGGGAGATGACTTTGCAGGCCTAAGACTGTCGGTGATTGCTGGCGAACCACCAGAGGCCAGGAGAGAGGCCTGGAACGGATTCTCCCTCGCAGCCTTAGGAGGAACCAACACTGCAGACACTTTAATCTCAGACGTCTGCCCTCCAGACGTCAGAGAATAAATGGCTGTTGTTTAAGTCCCCCACTTCTTGGTACTTTATTATGGGGGGCCTAGCAAACTGCTACACTTTGTGTGTGCTTAATGTACCTGAGAGTAAGAGATTGTTAGAGGTAGAGGCACATTTAGGAATCATTCAGTGAAATCATCTCATGGTACATCAGGAAAGTGATACCAGGAAAGGTGCTCCCATACTCAGAGGTGAGGGGTTCTCTAGAACTCTGAATTCCTGGTAACCAGGAGTGTTATGTGTGCATATTTCTTTACACCCCACATTTCTTTGCTAAGAAATGAATGGGGACATGTTGGAGTTATTTAATATAAAAGTGCCATCAGCCTAGAAAGATCCAGACTTCCAAGATTACTTCCTGCTCAGTTCACTGATGTACCTATTTCCTGCCCACACCCTGCAGGTTCAAATGCCCCGTGAAAGCTTCAGACCCACTTGGGACGCTGGCCAGGCCTGTGCCTGTCCTACTCCTAGAAGTAGAAGTTATGGTTGGAATGGTGCTTCCCCAGATATCCTTAAGACTCTTTCACATTCTTTCAGTCAGTCTTTGCTCAAATATTACTGTGTTTCTTCCTTGTTCTGCTTTACATCTTTCTAAATAATTTTTCTAATATATCATGCAATTTACCTTATATTATGTTTATTTATATTTGTTGTCTGGGTTTCCACACTGAAATGTAAGCACAGGAAAGTCAGAGATTTCTTTTCTGATTTGTTCAGCAATGTATTCCATGTGCCTAGAATAATAGTGCCTGCCATAACCCTTGAGAGAATAATATTGAGTGAAACGAGTCAGGCAGAGAAAAAGAAATTCCACATGTTCTCACTCATTGGTGGGAGCTAAAAAAACAAACAAATTAATTCACCCACATACACACACAAAAAAAAAACGTGGGTGGTGGGGAAGAAGATATAACAACTATACTTTTATGAAGTTGTTACAACAAGCAAACGGAAAGGACATTCTTGGGGGGGAGGGGAGAGAGGGAGGAGGGAGGGAGGTGTCGGTGATGGGCCATAATAATCATATACATTGTATATTGACAAAATAAAAATTTAACGGAAATAAATAAATAAATAAATAAATAAATAAATAAATAAATAAAAAATAGTGCCTGCCATATATTGAGCTTTTAATATTTTCTTTTGTTGAAAGAATGAATAAATATTTTTGAAATATGTTTATTTGAATATTTCCAGTACTACTACTGAATTTATTGCTCTGCTGTTTTGAGAGACAGCTTCACACCAGAGGCCTCAGAGACCCAGGGAGCCTTTTCACCCTGGCAACCTTGGATTTGGTCTGGTGGCCTTGGCTGTACCTAATTGAGAGAAGTGCCAGGAGAAGACTGAAGGAGAAGCATTGCTAATGAGAATTAAGCCTTAGCACTTAGCTGGTGACAACCCCTCTTTTGTGTTATTTGGAAATGTGTTTATGGCCTGTACCTTTTAAAAATATTATATTTAGGCTATGGTGACAAAGGAACTTAAACAAGGAGATCTAAATATCCTCTAGAGCTACATTAGTTAATATAGTAGCAACTAACCACAAGTGGCTGTTTAAATTGAAATTAATTAAAAGTGAATGAAGTTAAAAATTCAGTTTCTCAGTTTTTTGCTGCTAAGCTCTTTGAGTTCCTTGTATATTCCGGGTATTAATCCTTTGTCCATAGCACAGTGTGCAAATATTTTTTCCCACTCTGTTGATTGTCTTTTCACTCTGTTAATTGTTTCCTTTATTGTGCAGAAGCTTTTTAGTTTGACATAATCCCATTTGTTTATTTTTCTTTTGGTTGCCTGTGCTTTTGGGGTAAAATTCATAAAGTCTATGCCAATCCTACTTCCTGAAGTGTTTTCCCTATGTTTTCTTGTAGGAGTTTTATTGCTCCAGAATGTATATTTAATTCTTTAATCCATTTTGAGTTGATTTTGGTGTGTGGCAAGAGGTATGGCTTTAGTTTCATTCTTCTGTATATGAATGTCCAATTTTCCCAGCACTATTTATTGAATAGGTAGTCTCTTCTCCAGTGTGTGTTCTTGGTGCCTTTGTCAAAGATAGATGACCATAGGTGTATGGGATGATTTCTGAGTTCTCTATTCTGTTCCATTGCTCCGTGTGTCTGTTTTTATGCCAGTATCATGCTGTTTTGCTTACTATAGCTTTGTAGTATAATTTAAAGTCAGGTAGTGTTATGCCTCCAACTTTATTATTTTTCTCAGGATTGCTTTTGGCTATTCAAGGTCCTTTGTTGTTCTATGTCAAAGTTAGAATTGTTTTTTCCATTTCTGTGAAGAATGTCATTAAGTAACCCAATTAAAAATGAGCAAAGTAGCTAAATAGGCATTTCTCAAAGGAACATACATGAATGGCCAACAGACACATGAAAAATGCTCAACATCACTAAGCATTCAGGAAATGCAAATCAAAACTACACTGAGCTCCCAGCGCCGCACTCTCCCAAGTGAGCCATGGGGTCAGATCCTATATAGGGATGGCCAGTGCGCTCACTGGCTTAGTGCGGTGCAGGCGACACCAAGCCAAGGGTTGCGTTCCCCTTACGGGTCACAAAAAAAAAAAAAAAAAAAAAAAAAAAACTACACTGAGATACCATCTCACTCCAGTTAGGCTGGCTAATATACAAAAGATTGAGAATAATAAATTCTAGCAATGATGTGGAGAAAAGGGAACACTCCTACACTGTTGTTGGGACTGCAAAATGGTACATCCATTATGGAAAATGGTATGGACGTTCCTCAAACAACTACATTGTTTAGCCACGTTATGGTGTTCTATCTACAGATAGAACTGCCCTATGACCCAGCTATCCCGCTGCTGTGTATATACCCAAAGGAACGGAAATTATCACGTCAAAGGGAAACCTGTACTCCTATGTTTATTGCAGCACTATATACAATAGCCAAGAGTTGGAACCAGCCTAAATGCCCATCATCACATGAGTGGATAAGGAAACTGTGGTATAAACAATGGGATACTACTCTGCTATAAAAAAGAATGAAATACTACCATTCACAGCAACATGGATGAACTTAGAGAAAATTATGTTAAGTGAAATAAGCCAGGCAAAGAAAGAGATATACTGCATGTTCTCACTTATATGTAGGAGCTAATAAAAATAAACAAACAAACAAACAAATAAGTGGGGGGAAAAAGGATACAACAATCACAATAATTCCTTTAACATGTTAAAATAAATGAACAGATATGATGTTGATGGGGGTGGGAGGTGGCAGAGAGAGGGGGAAATGAAGGAAATGGTAAAGGGTCATGAAAATCAACTACACTGTATATTGATAATTTTTTTTAATTTTAATAAATAAAGATGTTAAAAAAATAAATTTAGTTTCTCAGTCACCTTCGCCTCCTTTTAATTGTTTAACAGTCACATGTGGCCAGTGGCTGCCAGATTTGACAGAGTAGATGTCGAACATTCCCATCATCATAGACAGAAATGCTCCAGACGTGTTTCTCAAGGCTGGATGTTCAGCATCTTGAAGTGGAGGCATCACCATAAATGATGGAGGTTTTCACTCTTCCTTGGGTCATGTGACACATTGGTCAAGTTGATTTAGGCAAAGTTGACTTTCTTCCTTTCTTCCATAATCATTTAACAGATTTGAGAACCACAGGCAACACTGCAGTGTATTTTAGCCACGTTATGCTGTCAGATGTTCAGATTTGGAGATTTCTTAATTCATAGATAAAAGAAGCAATGTAGGCAGGGGTACAGATGTGTGAATTGTTTGGATGGGTTCAGGAATAAACAAACAATAAACAAATAGTTCAGAATGACTGGCATCTGGAGTCTGTGTAGGGTGAGGCTTGCATAGTGATATCTATGGAAAGACAGTGATACCCAGCAATAAACTCCTTGAGGTTGAGAGCTATGGCTGATACATATCTGTATCCTTAGTATTTAGCATCATATATACTAAGCTCTTCGTATACATTGTTGTATTAGTTGTTGAATTAGTTAATTAATCTATCATCCACCTAACACATCAACCAACCAACAAATGACAGATGAACAAGAGCCAGATGCATTTGTCCGGACAGGCAACGCTGTTCTCTAGTCATAAATACATCCCTAAATTCCAGGGACTTTTTTACCAGAAAAATTTGCTTTTCATTTAATTGCGCATGTCTAAAATAGGTCAGGATGAAGAATAAGCTCCACATGGCCATTCGGGGACTTATCATGCTAAAGCATCATCTGCCACCTTTCAGCTACAACATTCTGAACAAGTAGCCTGCAAGGTCACCAAGGGAGAATAAAAAGAGATGCAGGAGGTACACTGGCTCTTAGCTATCTCAGCCCCGAAGGGGCAGTCGTCACTTCTATTCAAAGTTCATTAACATGAACTTGTCACATAACCCCATTCCCTGCAGGGAGGACTGGGAAACCCACAAAGTATTTGGTGACCACTAACTGTGTCTACTACAGCAGATCACACAAAACCACAGCAAGAAGTTTAAACTTTACCCATTAGTGGTTTTCTAACTATTTTTTAAAGCAAAGAATTTGTTTCTCAAGTAATATACAATATATTAATAAGACAAAAATAGAACTTTTCTGGTTGAAATGAGAGCACAGAGAGGAAGACCCACAACCCTGCCCACTCGACAAACCCTCATGTACCATCTCTGTCCCTCCCACATTCCTCCAAGAAACCTGGGACGCCTCAAAGCACAGAGTGAAGACCACCCTGCCATGGACTCTTGAGAGAGCTTGAAGGGCTTTGAGTAGGAAAGTGATGTGCGCACAGTTTCCTTTCGGAAAGATAAATTCGGCACAGTCACGTAAGGATGGCGGAGACAGATTAGACTGTACTGTGTAGTATGTGTGTCAAGATGAGAGGCAGGGACAGGGTCACAGGCTGCTGGAGTCACCCAGATAAGAGGGCCTGAACTACGTCACCTGGGACTCAACACACTTTCCAAGTTTCTTTCAGCTCAGAATTCTGCCTCCGTTTCTCAGTGTAATCTAGCGTCACTTTTATATAAGTTGACATTATTCCAGGTTTTCTTTTAATACTGGCATAAGTCTATTATAGGAGTCAGCAACCTGTTTCTTTAAAAGGCCATGGAGTAAACGTTTGGGGCTTGCAGGCAGCTTGGTCTCTATGGCAACTACTCAACTCTGCTGTTGCAAAGCAAAAGCCGCCATGGACAATCTGCAAACCAATGGGCATAGTTGTATTCCAATAAAACTTTATTTATGAATGCTGAAGCTTGAATTTCATGTAATTCCCACATGCCATAAAACATTATTCTTCCTTTGATTTGTTTTTAATCATTTAAAAATGTGAAAAACACTCTTAGCTCATGGGCCATATAAAAAGACCATGGGCCAGATTTGGCCTGTACTGTATATTATGTCAACCCCTGGTCTATTATACTGAATGATTGTATCATTATGGATGTGATTTTCTTTCTTTTTTTTATTTTTGAATTGGCATGCATTGTGATTAAATAAAAATAAAGGTATGAAACTAAAGTTTTCCATAGAACACACAGACACCATGAAAAAAATAAAATACTGGAAATCATTGTTGATTTAGTCAAAGCCAATGCTAGTGTATATTAATTTTGTGGCACCTCCAGGCACAGTTTAGAGCAAACCCACACAATTAGAATAAACAAAGCAAAATAAAACAAAGCTGGAAGGCCCTGGGGTTCCTGGATTCCTTCTTGCCTCTGTAATAGAAACCCAGAAATAAAGATGTTCTCCCTCAGGGCGCACCCCCTGCTATGGAGGCCACCAGTTAATTGTGAGAATTCCCAGGGTCATTGAACTGAAAGAAAGTTTGGCTTTCTTTAGGCAAAGAAAAGAAAACAATTTTGTGAAATTTTCCCTTATCAGAAGTTATCCTATCCTTAAAATTTCCCAACTGAATAAACACACCAACTCAAGTGCCAAATGGAATTATTTGTTCTTAAATTTCTTCTCAATTTTTAAAGTAACGCAGGCTTGTTTTAGAAAATTTGGAAAATGACCTAAAGGTATAATGATGATAACAAAAGTTGTCCCAAATCTCAGAACCCAGAGACAACCATTATAAACCAGAGGCCATTTCTTTCACATAATGGGAATCATACTGAATCGACATATTTATAGCATGTTTTTTTTCCCCTCAACATTATACTGTGAACATTTCTGCATGTAAATAAGAAGACCTTGGACTTTTTTTTTTCCTTCTTTGACAACATAATTTTGTACAGATATGCTTTTATTTAATTGACTAATGTCATAAAAATGATCCTTCATACTGGTCATGCTTTCAGTCAACAGATATTCACTGCACATCTCCTGATGCCAGGGACTAGCCAAATCCTGAGCTGGCATGAGGACCTGGTCTCTGTCCTCATGGAGCTGACATCTCAGGCATCTCGAATGTGTAAACCCTGTGCTAGGTCTTGGTGAAGCTGAGATAAACAGCACAGCTTCTGCTCCCTGGGAACTCTGTTAGCGAGGGAGACAGGCAGGCGGACCAAGCGCAATTCCACCACAGTGTGGTGTGAAAAATGAGGCTCTGCACACACAAAGAGGACGGAATACATCTGCGGAGGTCAGGGGGAAGGGTGTGGACAACTTCTGCAAAACAAATGCTTACTTTGAATGACATTATGTTGACAGATACTTTGGTTCTAGTCCAAAGTAGACACAGACCATGCTGTGACCAAGTAACGTTCCCCCAGCCAAGAGAATCTGGCCTGGTTAGTCAGCTAGAGAAGTCTGAGCATTGAGGACTTACTGATTTACCAGAGCAGTGAAGATTCAAGTTGTCCCATCAGAAGACAGGGAAGCAGCCTTGCCCAGTGTGAAATACTTTGGGCCAGGACTCAACTGCTTTTAATCCTGGTCTCAGTCCGTCCCCTTACCTGCTCCAGGAAGCTTCCAGGGCGACTCTCATAGCTAATCTACATAGCACTCCCCTCACAGTGGAGACCATGGCATCCATGTGCCTTAAGACACAGCAAACATTTTCTGTGGCCAGTCATCTCAGTAGACCAGAATCTCCTCTGGGAAGATGCTGGCTCAGCATAGTCCAGAAAAGATTCTTCCTAATTGTGTGTTGAATTAATTTGTATAATCTTTCTTACCCAGATCCCTCTCTGGTGAAATACTTTATTATTATTGCTGCTGTTGTCATACTGTGTATTTTCTTAATGCAACCTGGGTTTTCATTAACCCAGCATACTTGTTTCACCCTGTGCTGATTACCAACTCAGAAGACGTCCTAACCCATATTGCTGTTAATTCATGTCTCTCCCATTCCGTATTTTTCTGGCTAAGTTTTTGGTTCTAAAAACAGATAGTTTTGCTACAACACTTCATGAAAATATATGTGAAATTCTTCCAACGTGATCGATATATTAGGGAACGATTTGAACTCAATGTGAAATGCATTTGCACATATATTATTTCATCCGCCAGGAACCGCATTTAGCTGACCCGACCTTCATAAAAATATGCAAAACGTTCTTCTCATACATCTACCAGCTACTGCAGATCACTGTGTGTTATGAGTCACACCCATTCACACCTGGTGTTAGGACTTTCTCTCTGATTTTTAATCACCCTTCTTCCTCCACTTCAAAATAACTCACAAGCTGCCCCCTCTGGCACCCACCTCCACAAACTTCAGGTCTTTTTCAAGGTAACCTGATATATATACTCTGGTATTTAGGGATAAATTAACAATTTAACATGTGAACACCTTCACTACCATTTTAATAGATGCCTATCTTGGTGAGTGTGTGTCACTGATAAAGTTTTTGAATACTCTAGCCCATTTCTTCCATTAGTCTTGTGGTTTTTATGACAGTTTTGCATAGTGCTATAATTTATAGGAACACATATGTTGTGCTAGTGTTATAACAGACCTTACCATAGAGGACTTTGAGTTCTACTCTAAATATTTTATTTTGTTGAACTTACCATTGAGATTAATTTTGATGATTTTTATAAAGTTTCAAGCAAGTGTTTTATTTTTTTTTATAGGCGGCTTATCCTGGGTTTAAGGAGAGTTAAGCCTGGCTTAACTTTTCATAAGTGAATGGTGAAATAGGAATTAGAATTACCTTGTGTCTCTTGATCCAGAGGAAGCAGCATGTTGCCATATAAAGAGGGTGGTCTTTGAAATGGAGCACATGTAGGCCTAAATTTCTGCTCATCAAAAGCCTTCTACCTGAGTGCCTTTAATATACTCCTCAAGTCTCCAAACCTCACTCTGCTCATGTATAAACATCAGAAAAATGGCATTCACTTCTCAGAGTCACTCTGGAAATTAAGCCACAAAGTGTAAGAAAAATGCCAAGCTAGGGCCTAGGTCAGGGAAGACATTTGTTCTGTCCTCTTTCTGTATAATAATATCAGATTGTACAATTCAGGGTTCTCCTGAGGAAAAAAAAATCAATAAGCTGTGTATGTGTATATATATATGTGTATATATGTGTGTGTCTTCATATGTATGTATCTGTATACATACACATGCACATGAAATTTATTACAGGAATTGGTTCACAAAATCACGGAGATTAAGTCCCACCATCTGCCATATGCGAGCTAGAGAACCAGGAAAGCTGGTGATGTAATTTTTTCCAAGCCTGAAGCCCTAAGAACTAGAAGCAGTGATGTCTGAGGACAGGAGAAGATGGATGGTCCAACTCAAATAATGAACTCACCTTTCCTCTGTATTTTCGTTCTATTCAGGCCCTCAAAAGATATTGGTGAGAGCAATCTTTTTACTCAGTTTACTGATTCCAATGTTAATGAGTTCTGGAAGCACCCTAAGGGACATGCCCAGAAATAATGTTTTGCCAGATATCTGGGCATCCCTTACCCCAGTCAAGTTGACATATAAAATTAACCACCACATAGATAAATTTTATTGAGCACTTATTTTGTTCCAGGAATAGTCCTAAGCATGTTTGTATGTGTTAACTGATTTCATCTTTATAGCAACCCTGTGCAGAGGGTTCCATTTTCATTCCTATTTTACAAGTGAGTAGATGGATGCACAGAAAGATCAGGTGATTTGCTTAAGGTCAAATAGTTAGTGTGCCAGCTATTAAGTTGTGGACTGTCAGCTCCAAACCCACCCCTCTATACTCTGCTTTGTGGAGCTGGGACTTAGGTTGGGCAAATCACATTTCTGCTTTGCCTAATGCATTCCCATTATGCTCTGCAAGGCTGCAGGGACTGGCCCTGCCTGCTTGCTGCTGTGTCACTCTTTGTCCATTCACTATTCCCCCAGTGACACTTTTTTCCCCTGTCAGGAGCAATTCCTTCCTGGTGCAGCAGCTGACCCCACTTGCAGGTTTCCCACCACTTGCAGGACAAGCTCCACTGCATGCCCTCCAAAGCACAACACCAGCCAGCCCTCTGCTCACAGGCCTTTGATTTTGCTCCTAGGGGCCCTCTGCTGAGGTTCAAAGTTTTCATCATCTCAAATTCTTTATTTCCTTCCTTCAGTATCAGGATTATAGATGTGTTCTGCAATTAATGACTCTGTGATACCTCAGAGTTCTCTTCTTACCCTTTCAGTTACCTAGTTAACAACTTCATACCTCTTTAACAATAATTTGTAGTAACAACAAATTATCCACCTGTTGGTTGATAAAATCTGTGTGCTCTGTGTTCTGGCTACACCCTGACCAATGCATCTGTAAGTGGGAGAGACAGAACTAAACCAGCCAGCCATGCATGGGGGCCAACCACTATGCTATATTGCTTCTCAAATATTAATACATAATATAGATCCTTACATAGCGGTTATTATCTTAAATATAAATCCAATTAGGAAGTAGCTGAACAATGTTATACTGTTAGCTCTGATGGTCTAGAGTCACAAGAAGATAAGGACTTCGTTGACCCTCCACGGCACCTGACTTTTGAGGACCAGTGAGAATGACTACTAGCTTTTTGTTGTGACCCACTGACCACGAAACAAAAGAGGAAGGAGGCAAGGAAGGCTAACAGACAGCAGATGTTCACGTCTGACCCATTAAAAGGTTTTCCCTGGAATTCTGCACTTCCACACAGTCTGATTTCTGTGGACCACGAGTCTCTCGCTTTTACCCCATTTCTGTTCCTAGAAGCCTGGGGGGAGGGGAGAACGAGAGGGTCTTTCCTCTGCTCTCCTTCTGTCTGGGCTTTTTCTCACGTCTTCCCTCTTCTATCTTCTCCTCACTCAGGGATGCCAGGTGACAGGGGTAAAGCACGTGAGGTGAGTCCGGAAAGTTTTGCATCGGGTCTTGTCTTTACTTAAAATCTGAAACTTTATTTGTCATCGATATTTTTGTATTAATTCTGTTTTTTAAATTTTGCATTAAAATATTATTTATCCAGATTATGGAGTTTTTTGGTGCCTCCTTATATTTTGTTCTGTCCCTGCTCTCCCTCCCCTTATTCCTATCATGTGCCCCAGACAGGTCAGGTTTTGGAATGTCATAGCCACTTCTGAAACAGCAAAAGCATTCCTGCTGACAGTGCAGACTGTGAGTAACAGGAACAATGACCACCAGGATCATTTGATAGAGATCCGAGAACAAAAGGGAGCACACCCAGCTTTGATGAAAAGGGTGCTGGTGCTGTGGTGGAGTGGAATCGCATAGGCTTTGAAGGCAGAGGAACTGGGGTTTGAATCCTGATCACACGCTTAGCAGCTGTGTGATGCCCATGGACTGTTTGTCTGTGATCTGAAGGCAGTGGATACACGGACATGACCAAAGCATACTCCACGCTCACACAGCAACCACAGTCCAGATGGAGAAAACTGTTTATGTCTCTGGGCCTTTTCTTTTACAGCTGCAAGTGGAAATAGCATCATTTCAATGAGAAGGTTAAAAATGGCCTAGCATAGTGAGGGTGCCCAGATAAAATATGCCTCCACAAAAATAAGTTAGTGCATCACTGGAAAAGAGCCATTTGTACCAATTCGGGAAGATCCAGAAAAAAATAATTATTGGAATAAAACCTTTCAGTGAACTGCCTTAGTGTTTAAGGAAAATATTGAGAAAGACATAGATCCTTCAGCCACGCTCAAAGATCTTCAGCCTTTCATCCCACAATTTTTATTCCCATACCTCCCACAGGCTCCACTTTTTAATATTATTACATTGGAAATTAGGTTTGAACATATGAATTTTTGAGAAACACACATTCAAACCATAGCACATGGTATCTGCTATGGTTGTTCAAGTGGCTTTGCATTCAGCTGGTGGCTGCACTGGCCTACGAGAAACAAGAAGGCCTCTCCCGCCTGTCTGAGGCTTTGGTGCCGACTGTCGACTAATGCACCCCTGTTCTCCACGTGGGCCCTGTCCTCCACGTGGGCCCTGTCCCCCTGTGGTGTCTCATCCTCACAGGTCTCTTCATGTGGCTTTTCTCTCCAGCAGGAGACCTTGCATATTCTTTGCTCAGCATCTGGGTGTCAAGAAAGCAAGAGGACAATCTCCCATGACTCTTAAGGGCCAACTCTGGAAGTTCTCCGAATCATTTCCACCACCTTTGTATTCGTTAAAACAATTTACTAGACTGTCAAGACTCAAGGTAAAGGGAAATTGACTCCGCTTTTGATAGGATGGGAGAGATGTGTGTCCAAGGAGGGAAGGAATTATTGCTGCACACTTTTTTTTTTTTTGTCTTTTTGTCTTTTTTCGTGTCCGGCAACAGATCGCAACCCTCAGTGTTGCTCCCGCACCTCACTCAGCCAGTGAGCAGGAACCGGTCTGTATGTGGGATCCGAACCCTCGGCGGGAGCGCCACCACACTCTCAAGCGGCGCACTGTAGCAGTGCGCCACCGGGCCGGCCCTGCTGCACACTTTTAATGACTATCTAAGGTATGAATTTGTGGGTCTTTCCGTGAGACAATGTTTACAGATTTTCTTTTCTATTTATAACATAATAAAGTATAATATTCAAACTGTTAACTAATTTACTTTAAGCTATTTTTTTCACAATTTATATAATCAATTTCAAGTCTTTCAATTCATTCAATCAATCACAGAAGTCTCATTTCTTAGGGACACAGAAATGGCATTATACACAGTAGGGCTGGGTAAAGTTATGACCAATGGGTAAGGAAGGAAATACAGAGATAAGCTCTACTTATGTATCCCACAGAAAACTACCACTGTGTGTGTATGATAGGTTTCAGAGATGGATTTCATAAGTCTCAGGATACACCTTGATCTTCTTAGGTTTCCTTTAATACTCCATTATTACTCTCTTATCCGTAATGCTATGATCAAAGAAATAGTCTACAAAGAAATTGTCTACTGAGAAAAACTCAAAATTTGGACTGAAAGGTTTTTTCGTCTAGTCAACTGCTGGAAATTAAATACTGTTATATCGAAATGTCCTACACTATTTATTCATTCATCAGTATATTTATTAGATAAATTACGAAACTGACATGTAAAACGTATGACTCACTTAGTATCACCCATATAGTGGAGACTCCACCCTGAGCCTTTGGCCTTTAAGACCAGTTACTGGGCCATGAGATGCTCTAAGGAGCACAGCACTGGGATGGAGACAGTGAGACAGGTCTGGTTCTGAATTAACACTCCATGTTTCAATTCATCCTCTCCTAACAGAGTTCTATAACATTTAAAAAATAATTAAAAAATAATTTATCCTTAATATAGGGACAATAATTTCTACTTGATTATTTAATAGTAAATTGTAAACCAAATAATAAATGCAGAGGACTTGAAATCAATGATAGCAATATTATTAACATGTCACTGGTTTTGATAACAAATCACATTTTTCTGTACTGAGATAGTTCTCCCCAGGGAGGACTTGTTAGAATTACCTGAGAGGTAAATATTTTGAGTAATAATACACACCTGCTACCACACCCATGATTCTCTCCTGGAATTTCTCACCCCTCGGGGCAGAGAATTTGATTCCATGCTGTTAATGTAGAGATTATTCTGACACGTAGAGTTCTCCCACCTATAAGCCCTTTCCTTACGAACCACTGCTGTATAGTAAATCATGTCCCTGCCACCTCATTTAAACTTGAACGCCAATAATATAATGCAAAGTAAGTATGGGGAACGCCGTTTCCAATGTACAGAGGAAGAAACTGAAACCTGGAAAGGCTGGGGGCCTGTCTTATTATTTTGTCAGAAGTCTTCTGAGTTCAAGACCCATGCATCTTGCTTTCTCTCTTAATGTTGAAAAAATACAATAATGTCATGAGAAGAGCAAGAAACCAGACCATTTCCTGAGCAGCTTTTGGGTGCCAGGAACTTTTCTACAAGCGTCATAGGCAATAATTTCATTTAATACTGATAAGGTATGCATTATTAGGTTGACTTAACAGGAGAGGAAGCTGTTCTGAGACAGAATAGGCCAGCTTATACAACTAAACACTGGCACATTTCAAGAATAGAACCCAGAGAAGTTAACCTGATCCCCCATGCTGTTTTTCTCACCCTTATGATCTATGCGAGATAGGGGCAAAGAAGAGGCCTCTTCAAGTCAGAAGAATCTGCCAAGGGCTCTTTTATATTCCAGCCTATGCTGAGTCTTCAGCCACAATTGCAGTATGAAATATGAACTGGCAGGGGGTGTCCTGCCGGCCCCCTCAAAGCTTGCCCTGGTAGAATTTCACCTGCATGGAATGGGAGCACCGGGGTGCAGAGAAGTACAAAGTCAGCTTCGTAGCTGGGCTTTCTACCTCTGGGCAGCAGAGTCTGCAGCAGCATAATCTGATCCTATCTGATCATTGACCTTACACAGTCGCCTTCCTCATGCACAACGGGCGCTGGCTCCCACAGCCTTAATGAGTTCAACCTTACAGATATCCTGTTGGAAGTTCCCCCAGTCTTTCTGTTAGTAGTGACTCACTATAACCCTCTGTGAAAATGCATGTACTTCTGCTCTGTGAAAATTTGGACACTCCCTGAAATTCTTCAGGAAATCTGGCGATCACCTTGTCTGGAAGGAAATGAGCTTCACATAAAGTCAAAAAAGAGAAGTTGCCTCCAAGAACTGTAAAGGGCTAGACAAAGCTGGAGCCCACCAGGACCACCAGGGCTGAGAGGAACTTCATGCTTACAAGTCGTGACCAGTGAGCGTCCCATCTCCTAGGAATTGGACTCTTCCCCACTCCGTTTCATGATGAGGTTCTCTATTCTTTGCCCCAGAGGAGTGACCTTGAGGAGTTTGAGGTGGGGTGAGAGAGGTGACATTTGATAAGTGTATTAGTCACTTTGGCTGCCATTATGACACACCACAGACTGGCAGCTTAAACAGACATTTATTTGCTCACAGTTCTGGAGGCTGAATGAAGTCCATGATCAAGGTGCCATCAAATTTGGTTTCTGGTGAGGGCTCCCTTCCCGGCCTGTAGACCGCCTTCTCACGTGTCCTCACATGGCTGTATGCACAGACAGAGATACCTCTGGTGTCTGTCACTTCCTCTGCTTATAAGGATGCCAGTCCTTTCAGAATACGGCTTCACTGTTCTGATCCTATTTAATCTTAATTACCTCCCTGAAGGGCTTATTTCCAAATACAGTCACATTGGTGGTGAGGGCTTCAACATATGAATTTGCAGGGAGGAATGCAATTCAGTTTATAACAATAAATAACAGCTATTATCGTATATCAAACACTTATTATATAACAGGCATCATACTACAGACTTTTACATTATTTCATTCAGTACTCGTAAAGCTTTCCCAGTACATATGAATGAGTATTTATAGCCTTATTTTAAAGGTAAAGAAAACTAAAGAGAGGTTGAAAACTCACCACTGATAATAAATAAGTATCAGAGCTAGGAATTTAACACAGATGGGTTTGTCTCCAAAGACACCACCCAAATCTTAGTCCCCCCACCCGACCCCAACACACACATGCACACTCTCTCTCTTTCACACACACACGCACACACACACATACACCTTGAAGGGACTATTTCAATCTGGAATTTAAGCAACAAACAACAAAAGAATTAAGACTAAATGCATAATGCAGAGGGGTTCTATGTAGCTTAGTCAGTAGTTAGACACAAATACCCTCCAAAGAGTTTAAAGATCCATCTAAAGAAGTTCTGATATTAGGTACCAGTTAATTATTGGCAAAGCACTGGTGAGATCTTTACTAAGTAGTTAAGAAAAAAACCTGCCATATATAATAGTGTGAAGCATTTTTTTTTTTTACTTCACTCTACTTTGCATTTTCTACCTGTCCACTTCTTGGGTTCACAGCAGCGCATGCCACAACGGTGTCAGAGTAGCCATGTCTTTCCTTTTCATAGAAGAGCTATCTACAGAGAAGTCTCAATCTTCTGTATACTCCCTTTCTGTAGACAGACCACAACAATACCTGCTCCTCTGGTCATTTTTTTCTGTCTGCTAAATGCACAGAGTAGGCAGAAACGGAACAGTCCCTCTGCCCACCCCAGCTCCAAACATCCACAAAATGCCTGTGACAAAAAGTGCTTTCTTCTCTGCCGGGCTGAGACTAGATGACTATGAAAAGATTTAAAGTTTCCTTCCCCCTATTCCTGCCCCTACCTTCACTTTTGCAGAATTGTGACAATGCTGATCTAGAGGTGCCCACCGGGATTTCCCATTCCCGTTCCCTGGAAATCTCTTCTCTGTCTCATTTCCGCCTATTACAGCAGCAATGGTTCTCTCCAACAGAAAATTCCCCTCCTGCCAGTGCTGAGCTGCAACTGTCAAGGCAGTCCTCTTCTCAGGTGTGTTACCGCCTAACCACCTAGGCGGGCCATGCCTGCTTGGCTTTACCATCCTGCCCACCCAGCCTCACCCGCCTCCCGCTGGAAACTCATTTTGATACTGACACCAGGGTTGGGGCCAAGGGGGAGTGGTAATGACAGCTGTAAAATAGGTTTAAATAAAGGGCAATTTTCCCCCAAAATGCTTAAAAAGAGAGAGAGCTAATTTCTGTACAAGTTGAGGAATTCAATTCACTCAGAGTGTGTGTGTGTGAGTGTGAGTGTGTGTTAGTAGTGTGAGTGTGAGTGTGTGTGAGTGTGAGTGTGTATGAGTGGTGTGAGTGTGTGTGAGTGTGGGCGAGTGTGAGTGTGTGTGGGTGTGAGTGTGTGTGAGTGGTGTGAGTGTGTGTGTGTGTGAGAGGTGTGAGTGTATGTGTGAGTGTGAGTGTGAGTGTGTGGGGGTGTGTGTGAGTGTGAGTGTGTGGAGGGGTGAGTGTGAGTGTGAGTGGTGTGAGTGTGTGTGTGCACGTGTGTGTGCGTGTGTGTGTGTGTGTGTGTGTGTGAGTGAATGTGAGTGAGTGAGGGGAGGAAGGAAGGAAAAGTAGGGAGAGAGGAAAAACAGAGAGGGAAACTCAACCAGTGCTGGCTAACGCCATTAAAACGTGGAAAAACTACTGAACAAACTCATTCATTATCCTCTCTTTGTACTTCAAACAAATGCTAATTGTTGGTTTAGCTAACAAGTTGTGCCTTAATTACAGGCCATTAGGCACCATTAATAAAGCAAACCAATTCCACAAGAATCTGAATTTCACTTCTTACGTTTTCTTCCCTAGAAAGAAGACCTTCTCTAAAAAGACTTAAACCTCAGCCTCTGAACCCTGTGACAGCTCCTGGAAGCTCATCCTCTCCCAGCTCAGCTCGGCCACTCTGCACCCTGTCGGGGAAGCCTTCGCTGTGCTCGCCCCCACTTCTCTGCCGCCTCCATCAATTGAAGCAGCCCTTCCTTCTCAGCCAAGAGGCAGGTGCTTATGTCAATGCTCACCCAAATGGCCTGTCACTTATCCACCTCTCCAGACAGCCTCTGAGCCAACTGCAAAGAGGAACACATTTTTTTAAATTCTACTGGCCAGTGAAATCATAGCAAAAATGACTACTTCTCTCGACATCCTTCTATCTACTTCTATTGTCTAATTTAATCTTTTCCATAATCTGCTAGTGTAGACATTATTGCCTCTTGTTAAGTCCGAGAAAACTGAGGCTCAGAGTGGCTAACTAACTTGCCCAAGGTCATGAAGCTGGTAAGTGGCAGGGCCAGCTTTGAAATTTAGAGCTCATGTGTTTTTCAGAAGCAAAATTAAGTAGAAAAGTGCTGAATTTTTATTATTTGTCTATTTATAATGTGAACTATTTGCCACTAGTGCGTTTTCTGGGTCAGTTTTGTGTTTCTGAAGAGGGTGGTGATGGCGGCTTTTTGGTTGTTGTCATATGTACGTCATTCAGATGGCAATCGTCACAGTCGATATAACATGGAGCAACTGGAACTCTCACACATTGCTGGTGGAAAACTGTTTGGAAGTTTTTATAAAGTTCAATATCATATGACCCAGCAATTCTAATGCTGGGTTTTACCCAAAAGAAATAAAAACATTTGTTTACACAGACTTCTACATGCGTGTTCCTAGAAGCTTTACTCATAATAACCAAAACCTGGAAACAGCCCAAACATCTACATTTGGGTGAATGGTTAAAAAAAATGAAAAGTGTGGTATATTCATAGAATGGACTTTTTAAAATGACATCAAAGTGTGACTTTAAAGGGAGGACTGATTTATACGGTCTCTACGTATTAGAAATGATATTTTCCTCCATATCACGTTATCTCTGTAATTTACCACAATACATTCCCCCAAATATGAGAAAGTGCAGCCATAAAAAGAAAATCCCCAGTATCTAGACTAAACTGTTGTGGAAAACTATAAATCCAGTGTGTGCTGCAGCAGCCACAACACACAGTTGGCTCCATCCTGTGGACCCACACGCCTTGTTCTGGGATTAATGTGGCTTTCATGTCATCGCCCTCTGATGGAGACCGCATTATAAAGGAGTGAGATTTTTTTACTTTCCATTGGCAAGAACAAAATCAGCTCCATTCACTGACCAGGCAGAATCCACGACTTCTATGTGACAGAAGCCAATGCAAATGGCCCCAGGGCTTGTGTGCCCACATGAATCCTGCTTTCATGTCAGTGCAGACCACAGTCACAGAAAAAGCTACCTTTTGATTCCCTTGAATAAACTACCCACATCCTCCAGCATTGCAGAGCAGGATGTATTGAGCACTTAATGTGGACAGGACATTCACCAGTAATGAGAAAGGTCTGCGATACACATGAAGCAGGATTCTTTCTTGAAATAAAATGGGAGATTCCCATAAACTGCAGTGTGTGTCTGCAGTGTGTGACTTAAACACACTTGATACTGGAATCCAGAGCATGGGAAGGGAGAACGGCTTCAAACTACAGGCAGGCTGACCAGAGGACTCGTGGCTGGCTTAGAGGAAGGATTTGATCTGGACAGCAGATGTAAAAAGAAAGGACACAAAACTGCAGAGAGGTAGGAAGGATAAGATCTAAGGTCTATAGCAGGACAGGGAGACTACAGTCAACAACAAAGTGCTGTGTATCTTTGAATAGTTAGTTGAGATGATGTCGAATGTTCCCAACACAAAGGAGTGACAAATGTTTGAGGTGATAGATATACTAAGCACCCTACTATGATCACTACACACAGTATGAACGTACCCAAATATCATGTTGTACTCCATAAGTAGATACAGTTATTATGGGTCAATTAAGAAAAATAAATTAAAAAGAAAGAAAAAGAGAGAAATAGAGAGTAGAATAGTGGTTGCCAGAGACAGGGGGCAAGGGGAGAGGACAGGGAAAGGTTGGTAGACTGGTACAAAGCTACAAAGTTACAGTTAGATAGGAGGAACAAGTTCTGGTGCTCTAGGGTGACAATAGCTAATAATATTGTATTGTATATTTCAAGATAGTCAGATAAGATCTTGAATGTTATAAATGCAAAGAAATGATACATGTTTAGGTGATAGATAATGCTGACTATTCTGATTGGATCATTATAAAATACATGCATGTATCGAGACAACAAACTGTACCCCCTAAACATTTACAATGACAAAAAGAAAGAAAGGACATTTCAGGGATTACTATCCTCATCCACCCAGTGTCACCTCCTGGAGGCATGAGGTGCAGAGGAAAGGTCAGGGGCTTTGGAGTCTGACGGAGCTGGAATGCAGCAGCTCTGCTCCTCAGTAGCTGTGTGACCCTGGCGAGTCACTTGATCTCACAGAGCCTAAATTGGTCATCTGGGAAACGGGATGATAGAAATGACCCTCTCAGAAGATGCTGTGAAGATTAAGAGATGTATATCGACAAAATAAAAGTCTTCTGCTTTTGTCAGTATAATTGCATAATATTGTATAAGATTGTATAATAGGTCCATAATAAATGCTAATTAAATAAATAAATACGTGTTATTAGACACCTTGACTAAGTACCATTAATACTTCTAATAATAGCTGTCACCTTAGTATTTAAAAATCACAGTATAAGTGTGTCACTTGATGTTTCCAACAATGTCAGATTAGCTTGGCATCATCTTATGACCAGGAAACACATTTCAGGCACTCTCTTGTTTTAGTGCTCACAGCAATTTCTGAAGGACATGCTACTATTGTTTTTACTTACAGGTGAGGACACTGAGGATCAGAGAGGGTAAGTAAATGCTCAGGTTCACAGAGACTTTGACCCAGGGCATAATCTATGCACTTAGGCATACTGGGAACGAAAAGCTCAGCCTGGGGGTAATTAAATGACTTGCCCAAGGACAAAAGCTTCTATGTCAGGATCCAGTGTCAGTTCTTCAGATCACAGTTCCAGGTGTCTCAATGCATCACAGCAACATTTACAGTGAAAACCTGTAAGTGTCCAGTCAAATAGCTGTCTTATACCTGAGCTTTAACTGACATTGGCTCTGGCCATTTAAGTTCCAGTTAACATTGATGCAAACAGGCAAAGGAAAGATCCAAATTGCCTTCCTAACAATAAGTTCAAACTGGATGGCTGATTAAATCACAGTTCCCTTTGATGCAATGGAAACGGCTCAGGCTCAGTTTCTCTGATAGGACAAATGTCCCCAAAGCTCTTTTGTGCTGGATTTAATAAGCCTGATTGTCATCTTCCAGAAGAGAGTGCTGGTGAAGACTGTGCAGTCGGGGTGGATGGAATCACTCATCGATCCCGTTGTCACAGCCATCAAGCAGTCAGGAGAGCAGGGAAGGATGTGAAATCAATCTGGCCATCTATTTATAGATGAGTCACAGCCTTTGTCACAGTGATCCAACCAGCTACACGGAAGGCAACAGCTGCAGTATATGACTTCCCCAAACTAAAAATCATGTCCTGACAGCAAGTAAAAGGAAATTTTATGTCTCTTCCAAAAATATCTTATAAATGTAGACTTTCCCTCTTCTTGTCCTTTTAATCTTTACAATCCTCCTTCTATTTCTATTTCTATTTCTATTTCCCTCTATCTTTATTTTCTATGCCTTCCTCTCATTCTTTTTTCTTCTTTTCCATTCAAAACCTTTATGCAAGTTTCATTATGAGTTAAGTATTATATAAAGGGCTGTGAAGAATTTAGAGAAACTACTCTATGGACCCTGCCTCAAGCAATTTCCAGTATCTTTGTTGATGAAGAGCACTCATAACTCAGAGTAAAAACACCTGTTTCCCAACTGTTTCCACCATTTATGTAGTTTCTTTATGATCTTGCACCAGTCACTTGTTTCTCAACCCCAGCCTGCTCATCCACAAAGTAAAGTAAGAACACCGATAGCACAGAAATGCTTGGATGGCTTACATTAAAAGAAACAAACTTAGTAGTAATGACAAAAAGCCTAGTTGGATAATCAAGCAAATTAGACTTTCTAAGACTCAATACCTATAAAATGAGTATAACATTAGTATGAATGCCATAAATTTGATGTGATAATTAAATGAGTTTGTATATATGAAATGCTTACAACAGGCAGAAGCTGGCTTAAGTACATGGCTCAGTAGGGGTTCAACAATATTTGGTTAGTAACATAAGATATGTAGCTGCATGATAAAGCAATCTAGCACTTGATGAATGATAAAGAGCTATATAAAGTCTTCCTTCCTTCCCTCTTTTCTGCTTTCTTTCCTTCTTTTCTCTCTTCCTCTCTGTAGAGCTAGGGCTGGGTCTGGAGCTCGCAGACCCCTCAAGCCCATTGTCCAAACTGGGTCACACACCCTTAACATGCAGGTCTATGAAGTAGGTAACTGGAAAAAAGGTCCTTGGAGCCTTGGTTGAAGAAAGAGTAGTCTTTATTCAGTACACACATGTCCAAGAGCTAGGCAGTCCAAAGAGAAACTCAGAAACTCAACTGCTACCAGCAAAGTCCAAAGAAAAACTGAGCAGCTGCCAGCAAAGTAAACATGCCTTATTTTTAGGCACAAGCTCTGCAGTCCAGCTGCTGCTTCACAAACTGAAGAACACACCAGAATAGCAACAAACTAAAAAGATACACTGGTGTGCCTGCACACTAACTCCATCCACACACAACTTGTTTACAAGGAATGTGTTGCACCACCCCCAACTGGACCTGAGGCAAGAGGGCCTGACTAAACTACTCACTCTCTCTCTTTCTCTTTCTTCCTTTAATCTTGTGTTAGAGTTAATCTTGTAAAAGGGTATGATTCCTCTTCTACTTAGGATGAAGAAAGCTACCAACAATGTAACTCTCACCACACAGTTGCTCTGATCAGAATATATCACCACTTTTCTTGAGCCCATCAGAGAACTGAGGGTGCAGAGCAACCACATAATCTGAATTCCAGACTCAAGTTCTCTGCCCTGTAATAGAGCAGAGATATGAGCAGCCACCATACAAATGAGGAAGAAGAAAACTACCAGACATTAACAAGTTATTAAACATGGCCTAACATGTCAGTTCAGAACAAATGCAGGCCTTAGACACAAGGGAAATTTGCACTTACTCCCAACCTCCACGTCATGGCCTCCATCAGATGTTCACTAGAAAGATGAAGGAAGTGTATGAGACCAGAGGGGGCCCCCTCAGTTATGCAGACATGCAGGGGTACCTGACAGCTATGGGAAACCACTCACAAACTACCACCCACTTTCCTGGACACAAATGGCTAAAGCCAGTTTAGGGGAGGAGCAGCAAAGATCATCATGCCCAGGGCACAAGCAAAGACAGATTGCAGTTTGAGAAAGATAAAAGAAAAAAAAAATCCTTTATCCCCATGGGAAAGGAAGAAAATCATTTGGAGCTCAAACTCTGATGATGATATGAAGCAGAAATATCCTACCACTAAGGGAAAGATAGAAAACTCCAGCTCAAAACCAACCACAGATATCAAAGTTTTTCTAAAAATAATGTATTTATTTTTTACATATTAATTATACGTATTTATGGGGTACAGAGGAATATCTCAATACAAGAATACAATATGTGATCATCAAATCAGGGTAGTTAGCACATTCATCATCACAAAACTTTATCATTTCTTTGTAATGACAGCTTTTGAGCTCCTCTCTTCTAGCCATTTGAAAACATACAATAAATAATTGTTAATTATAGATGCCTAGCACTACTGTAGACCACTAGAAGTTATTTTTCCTATCTAGCTGTAACTTTTTAATGCAGGAATATTAAGAAATGCCCAGCCCCCAGGCCCAGAGAAAAAGGATCTCCAAAGACTGACATATGGTCCAAGATAACAGAGATTTTCCCACAAACCTGACATAAACCTAGACTTGGTTAAAAATACTAAATGAATAGATAAAAACAGCTGACTATTTCTGGGGAAAGGGTAAAAGCACGGAGAGGCCACCTCCATGGCACAAGTGTGCAAGGATGTCTAAAAGCTGTAACCAGAGCATGAACTTCAAAACAACTCTGGAACCCCAGTTCTCAACCTCACATAACCAATGACAACCAACCACTAGACAAATTTGAGGCCTGTGGTTGTCACTGAAGCAAGAACAGCACTCAAAACCATCTCAACTCCTGATCAGACTGACTCAATACTCAACAGCAACATTCTGACAGAAGAGTGTGACCATTTTGAGATGCAGATAATATTTACTTAGACCCTGCTTTTCTACAAATAATATCCACCATTCTACCAAAGATTACAAGACACTAAAAAAGCAAAAAAGTTAAACCCACCATCAAGAATAAAGCAATCAACAGAAGGAGACAAAGAGATGACCAAGAGTTGAAACTGTCACACAGGTATTCTGAAATAACTGTATCTAAATATTAAAGGATTCAGTGGAAAAAGAGGACAACGTGTGTGCACAGATGAGCAATTCAGTACAGAAATGGAAACACGCTAGAAATAAAAATCACAATATCAGAAATGAAAAATTCCTTTAACTCATCATAGCTGAAGAAAGAATTAGTGAACTCAAGGATTTTGGATTCTGTAGAATCCAAAACAAAACACAAAGAAAAAATAGAGTGAAAAAAAAAAAATCAGCAGCAAAAGAGAGCATCCAATATTGGGATAATATCAAGTGCTCTTATATGTGTAACTGGAGACTTAGAAAGAGATGAAGTAGAAGAAATATTTTGAGATATAATGGCCAAGATGTTCCCAAAATAAAAATTAAAAGAAAAAAGTCAAACCAAAGATCCAAGAATCTCATAGTATAAGCAAAATAAATGTCAAAAGGAAAAAAAACTGTATTTATCACTGTCAAACTGGTGAAAATCTAAGACGAAGAGTTGATCTTTAAATTAGCCAGACAAAAAACACAAACTACATGAAGAGAAACAAAGATGATATTTAGAGCACCCTTCTTTTCAGAAATTATGACAGCAGAAGACAATAATATGACATATTTAAAGTACTGGGAAAAAAAGATATAAACCAGACTTTTATACCATATGTAAATGTTTCCAAAAAATGAAGGCAATATAAGCATTTTTCAGACTCACATAAGCTTACATTGCTGGCAGTATTCCAAGAAAAGTAAAAAGTTTGCATCCTAGTACCAGCCATCCATCAAAAAAAAAAAAAAGTAGAAGGGAGTTTTTGCAAAAGTTTATGGTAATAGGAAGAAACGTATCAACAGAAAGAAATGAAAAGTGCTATAAACTGTAAAAGTGAAGGCAAATAATAAAAATTGTTTTCCTTATTTTTAGTCATTTAAAAGGTAACTTACTGTCTAAAGCAAAAATTACAGTGATATATTGTGTTTTATAGCAAAAGCAAAGGTGAAATGTGCAATAGCAACAGTGTAAAAGATAGGAGGTATGAATTGAAAATATACTGTTGTAAGATTCTTATACTATACATGAAGTGGTGTTATATTACCTGAAAGTAGACTGTGGCAAGTTAAATATATATATTTATATATGTGCGTGTATATATATGTGTGTGTGTGTCTATATATATATATATAGTAAACCATATGATAATCACTTAAAAACTAAAAATAAAATGTAACTAATGAGCTAATAGTGGAGATAAGTCAAAGGAAGGCAGGAAAAAGGGGGAAAGGAACAAAAAAAATAGTAAGAAAATATGAATATTTAGCAGGATGGAAGATTTAAATCTAACTATATCAATAATTACTTTAGATGGAAATGGTCTAAATACTCAGTTAAACAGCAGGAATTGTTACATTGGATTAACACACATACACTCACACTCCAACACGCACACACATAAAAATGTCTTAACTATATTCTATCCACAGAATATTTTAAATTTAAACATACAAATAGATTAAAAGTAAAAGAAGAGAAAAAAAGATACACCATGCAAACATTAATTTTTAAAAAGCTGACATGGTGCTCCTTTCTCTCTCTCTCTCTCTCACACACACACACACACACACACACACGCACACACACACATGCACAAACACGCTGTTTTGCTCATCAAGGTGATAGATCAAAAGCAAATGAGTTCTACAAAAGTAACAAACCAAATCGTACTGTGTTAGCTAAAAGTTGTTGGCAGAGCTGAGAATGAGTCTAGTTAAAGAGGGTACAGGTGGGAAAAACTGAAAAGGACCACAAGAAGAGAGAAAGCAAGAGAAAAACAGGAGAAGGAGGCAGATCAGAAGGCAGGGGTGGCTGGAATGGTGGATGAGAGCAAAAGCTTAAGGGAGATGGGTGGACAATTTTACTATGTGTGCTATGTGACGAGGCATATATGTGTTGTGATGTTCTCCTCTCTACCTGAAAACCTTCACTAAGATCATTATACTAGTTTTCTTTGCTAGTGGAGTTGAATTTGTGTACGGATGTCAGAGTAGGGGTGAGGGCCAGAAGACATAAACACAAGCATGTGTGTGCATACCTGATTTATGAGTACATGTGGAGACTGCCACAGGAAAGAGGAAAAAGGGTCATGTTTGAATCATGTTTGCATCTTCAGAGCCAAGCATGATGCAGGCACAATAAAAGGCCTTCAAAAAGTAGTTGAACTAAACTTGCTATTGACTGAATGTTTGTGTCCCCCTAAAATTGTATATTGAATTTCTAACCGCCAGTATGACTGTATTTGAAGGCGGGGCCTTTAGGAAGTAATTAAGATTAAATGAGATCATAATGGTAAATGTCTGAGATGATGGATATACATCGGATACATTTATCAAAACATCCCACTGTATGTTATAAATATGTACAATTATTATGTGTCAATTAAAAATTTTAAAAAATAAAATAAAATAAAAAAGAATAAGAAGAGCACATGAGAGAGAGAGATCTCACTGTCTTTCTCCACCTTATGCAGACAGGGCAAGAAGGTGGTTGTCTGTCTGTCTGCAAGCCAGGAAGAAAGACCTCACCATAACCAGCCCATACTGGCACACTGATTTCAGACATTCAGCCTCCAGAACAGTGAAAAATAAATGTTTGTTGTTTATAAGCCACACAGATTATGGTATTTTGTTATAGCAGCCTGAACTAAGACAAAACTAAACTAAAATGTGCATCTCAATCAGAGTTGGTAGGTGGACCCTGAGTTAATAACCTTATCTTACTTCCAGACTGTCCTTGAGAATTTTAATTTAACTGTTCTTCATTGCAAGTGTATTTACATTTGTCAGAACTCAGTACATTATTATGCATGTCTTATTAACTTTCATTAAATTTGTACTAAATTATACACCCAACAGATTCTGTGCGAGTGCTTTTCTTATCAGAAACAGTGTTCCCTCCCCACCATCCTCCTGCTCCTGCTCCTGCTCCTCTTCTCTCTCTCTCTTTCTCTCTCCTTGTCCCCAACTGATGAAACAAAAATACTTTCGTATCATGTAACCTTTCTTTTTTTGCTTCACCTTGGTGAGGCATTATCTCAGTATGCTCAGGGTGCTATAAAAAAATACCATAGACTGAGAGTCTGAAACAATAAACACAATTTCTCACAGTTCTGGGAGATTGGCAAGTCTGAGATCAATGTGCTGGAAGACTTCATTCTTAATGATGGCCCTCTTCCTGGCTTGCAGATGGCTACCTTCTCTGGTCTTTCTCTTCATATAAGGACACTAATTCCATCATAAGAGCCCCAGTGTCATGACCTACTCTAAACCTAACTACCTCCCAAAGTCCCCATTTCTAAACACCCTCACACTGGGGGCTAGGGCTTCAACACGTAAATTTTTGGTCTGACACATTCAACCCATAACAGGTGTCATCGTCAATGGAAGCAGAATGTTGAGGTTGCCCACATGCAAAGGCAGATTTACCAGGAAGCCAACCTTATCTTTCAGGGCTCTCACCTGCATGGGACTCCCTGAGAAGTGAATGTTGCTGGGAGTTGTAGAATGTACTAGACAGAGAAGGGATATCAGGTAGCAATCAGGAAGCATGGGTACTTAAACATTTCTAGCAAATTGCCTAAAGGAATCTTGGAAGGAGAACTGGAATTTCCAAGTTTTCATTATGTTTTTGTGATTTATTTTCTCATTCAAAAAAAATTTACTTAAATAATTAATGCTGTTTTCATAATTTTTAAATTATTTTTTTCATATGCCTCCCCCCAGTCATGTAAGCTTCAGGCCCCACAAAACCTGGATGGTTCCCCGCCCATGGAATTTAAAACTGATGCACTTACATTAATGTAGCATTAACAACTTACCTACCCTCAGTCTGTTTAATTTATCTACTGTTATCTACTTCCAAAGCTAGAATCTTAAAACAACAGCCATTTATTTTGTGTAAGAGCATGACATGTTAGCAAGGATTATTGGGAAGGTTTATCTGTCTCATGCTGCATTAACTGGGGAAGCTCAGTGATAGGCCAGAAAATTGGGGCTATTGATGGATCTGATAGGAGCTTTGCCAGGTCTGGGGGCTGTGGTTTTTCTCCAAATGGGTTTCTATTACATGGATCTTCTGCATGACATCTGGATTCTTCTAGTGAGGGTGTCAAGATAAGATGTGGAAGCTTCCAGACTCTTAATATCTTGGCCCAGAGACTAGTTTAGCATGACTACTACCAAATTCTATTGATCAAGGCAGTTACAGAACACACCCAGAGTTAAGGGGAAGGAGCATAGAATAACCTCTTGATGAGCAGAACATCAAAGAATTTGCGGCCATCTTTAATCTGCCACACTGTCCTATGCACTGAGGAGAAAAAAACACTCAGGAAATCACCACTGACCACCATGCACACTGGAAGAAAAGACTTTTCCGTGCATATGGAATCCCTAATGGAACCATAAAAATGGAAGGCCAGATTTTTGCATTATATACCACATATAATTGGCATGTATACCAAATCAATATGTTTTAATAAGCACTAATGTGTGAGCAGAATATTATTAATTTAAAAATATTTGAACTACAATTAACACCAATTTGTTAGGAAAACAAGCAAATGAGTGAGGTGGCATGATACCTTTAAGAGATTGACACTATAATAAACCTTAAATGCAGGGGAAAACCTTGGAATTCAACTGCTGAAATTTTCCATTTTGCAGTTGGGGAGATGCGGTGGGGAGGGGATTCAGAACTAAGAGAAGCAGTTAAGTAGCACAGAAGTTAAAAGCTCCGACTCCAGCACCAAACCTGGATTGAAACCTTGCTCCATCTCTTATGATTGTATAACCTCAAGAGAGCTATCTGCCTTATCATACTCTTCATCTCTCAAAATTTTGTGTCTTAGTATGTGCTCATGTAAAATGGAGATATAAAAGCATCAATCTTGTAGAGTATTAGAAGGATTTAACAAGTAAATATTTATAAATCACATAAAAGATGGCTTGGCTACATGCTGTGTATTACATGTATTTGATAATACATATATATATATATACATACACATAGACGTGGATGCCATAAGATAGATCCAAGTCAGGATATCCAACAGAAGCCAGTTTGGAAGGTAATATAGTCTATGTCTCTTTTTGAAGGTATAGATGCACCCAGACTTTCTTGAATTGCAAAGACAACTTCAGCTCACTGCATCATGGCATCTTATCAACAAAACCTAAATGCATTATTTAGAGTTGCCTATGAATAAAAATAACTATTTCTGACTTTTTTAAAAAAATAGTTGTTTTTCCTTTTGTTTTCTAACAAGATTATTCTTTCCTCCAGAAGAATTCAGTTTGCAAGCTTCACAGAATGTAAAAAGAGGGTGAGGAGGAAGGAAGGATTTCAGGAAAAACTAGGCCCATTCTGCCGTGAATAATACAAAGCATACAGGAGCCTTAAAGTATTCTATATTGGCAGACTTGGTGTGGCAGCTCTGCCATTTGTCTATAAATAACCAACAGGTCCGAAGTCTGAGGAAATATCTTAAATGTTGTAAATGATAAAAGCTGGGCTCTGAAGGATTCCAAGGAGAGAAATAGCCCAGTGGAATGTCAGAGAAAAAAGCTTGCAAGTGATGAAAAGAGTGAATAATTAAAGACTTTCAGGGTTGAAAGTGACCATCAGAGGTTTATTTGGTTTCCTAGGACTTGCCTGGAAATCCATGGTATTTACCCTAAGTTGAGTCATATTCGATCTGGCCTTGATCTACATCAACCTTGTGGGACCACGGATCCTATCACCGGATCAGAAATGTGGAGGTATGGGGACTGGCTGCAGGTGAGAGGTGAGGTACGTGGGAGAAACCCTGGTTTTCATTTGTTTATTAGTTTGATTTTTCATTCATGGCCAGAGTAATATGAGTTAAGAAGATATAAAAGTATTTAACGAGTTCTGCTGGCTTTAATTTTCTAAAGGGTCTCACTTCTATCTATCCATTCTCTCACCTCAGATGCTGTCATGTGTCGATTACTCAAGTAAATTCACTGCCTGGCTTGCCTACTTTCAAGCCCCTGTCCAACCAATGCAGGCTGCCCTCCACTAAACCAGATGAAGCTTTCCACTGGGTCCCTCCAATTCCCTTTTCACAAATTTCCGGCAGCCGCCACTGCCCACAGAATAAATTCCCATTGACTCCCAGAGCTTGAACTGCCACGTATGTGCTGAAGACTCTTGAATCTTGACTTCTTTGCTAAAAGTCCAAACCCACGCATCAAATTGCATATGATAAACATATTCATTTTGGTTGCCCACAAGCTTCTCAAACTCAAAATTTCCAAAATTGAACTCCTTATACCCACTTCCTTCCGTGAAAAAGCTGTTCCATTTCTTCCACTTCAATTTATGCAGTCACTCATCTAAAAAAATAGAGACCTAGTTTCATATTACCCCCTCTTCTACAAACCAAATCTTAGCATGTAAGCTCTGTCAATTTTTCTTATTAAATATCTTCAAAATCTGCCCCCTACTCATCCATCTCAAGCACTTATCCTCTCATGGCATGACTTCTGTAAAAACCTAGCTTGTCTTACTAGCTCTGGTATCTTCACAGACAACTATAGAAAACAAATTTTAACAAATTGTTCTCACATTGATTTCCACTAGAAACCATGTAACTTCCAGCAGTGCAATTTTTAGTTAAGCAGGTCCCATTTCTGATATGCTTGGGTAAGCTTCTAACAGATCAATGTACATGGGGAAAAATGTACAAAACAACTACCGGAAGGCTCTGAATAAAAATCTAAGGCAGAAAGATTTTGGAGGGAAATTAAAGTTTTGAATAAGGGAGTAATATAAATTTGAGCTCTATATTTTTGCAGATTTTGCCACAGGGTGATTGTGTTCTAGCATGGCATAGGATGACCAAAATTTCAATAGAAAAACCACTGTCTTTCTGGTCTGGGGAATAAGACAGGAGAACCCAGGGTAACCACAACCACAGAAGGTGAGGGGGGGAATCCTAGAAGAGAGAGAATTAAGGAAGGGGAGCTGCAGGTTCTGTGTACAAGCTTGGAAGATTCTGGCTGACCCCTGGTAAAATTCAAAATAATTGCATTAAAAGTTAGAAAAAAATTGAACTGTGATTTGAACTGCTGCTCATCACAGGTGAGACAAAATTTCAGTTTGGGTGTAGCCAAGTGAATTTTCAGCTAAAACAAAAATATCACATTTTTCAAAAGACTGCCATAAATCAGCAAAACATTCACAATGCTCAGGATGTAATCTAATATTACTGAAATAAGAAAACCAGGAAGATGCAACCATTCTCAAGAAGAAGACCCAGTCAACAGATGCAAAACCTTGAGATTACACACATAATGAAATTAGCAAGCAAGCAACTTAAAGGAGTTGCTCTAAATATGTTCAATGAAATTAAAGAAAATATGCTCATTTTAAATGAAAATATAAGATAGCTCATCAGAGAAATAAAAGATATAAAACAGAACCAAAAACAAAATCTTAGGATTCAAAGATATAATATCTGAATTTTTTATAAAAGAAATGTGAGATGCATTTAATAGCAAAATCATGATCACAGAAGATAGTCAATAAACTTGAACAAGATCAATAGGAATTAACCAACCTGACCTACAGATAGAATAAACACAGAAAGAGAGAGAGAGAGCCTCAAGGACATGTGACACAATATCAAAAAGTTTAACGTATGTGTGGCTGTAGTCCCAAAAAGTGAGAACAAACAGAATGGTGTAGAAAAATATTTGAAAGAATAATGGTTAAAAAAATTCTCAAATTTGGTGCAATGTATAAGTTATCTCTTTTTTTATTTTTTTTATTTTTTAATGGTATTTTCTTTTTATTTTGACTGAAACATAATTGATTATACATAATTGTGAGATACAAAGTTGAATATCAATAGCTGTGTACAATGTGTGATGATCAAGTCAGAATACTTAGTATATAAAAGAAATCAAGAAAGCTAGCACATTTACAAGTCACCCAAAAAATAAAATACCTAGGAATAAATTTACCAATGGATGTGAAAAATCTCTACAGTGAGAGCTACAAACCACTGTTGAGAGAAATTAAAGAGGACACAGGAAGATGGAAAGATATCCCATGCACTTGGATTGGAAGAATTAACACTGTGAAAATGTCCATACTACCCAAAATGATCTACAGATTCAATGCAATACCCATCAAAATTCCAATGACATTTTCCTCAGAATTGGAAAAAACAATTCTAACATTCACACAGAACAACAAAAGAACATGAATAGCCAAAGCAATCCTGAGAAAAATAATAAAGCTGGAGGCATAACACTACCTGACTTTAAACTATACTACAAAGCTGTAGTAACCAAAACAGCATGGTACTGAAATAAAAACAGACACACAGAACACTAGAACAGAATAGAGAATCCAGAAATCAACCCATGCCCCTCAGCCATCTGATCTTTGACAAAGGTACCAAGACTACACATTGGGGAAGAGGCTGCCTCTTCAGTAAATCGTGCTGGAAAAATTGGGCATTCATATATAGAAGAATGAAACTTGATCAGTACCATCTTACGATGTACCAAAATCAACTCAAAATGGACTAAAGAATTAAATATGCTTCCTGAAACAATAAAACTCCTTAAAGAAAACATAGGGGAAACTCGCCAGGAAGTAAGATTGGGTACAGACTTTATTAATATGACCCCATAAGCACAGGCAACCAAAGGAAAAATAAACAAATAGTATTATATCAAACTAAAAAGCTTCTGCAAAGCAAAAGAAACAATTAAGAGAGCGAAAAGACAGCCAACAGAGTGGGAGAAATATACATATGACAAATATATGTCTGACAAAGGATTAATAACCAGAACATACAAGGAACTCAAACAACTTAACAGCAAAAAAATAAATAGCCCAATTTAAAAATGGGCAAAGGAGCTGAAAAGGCATTTCTCAAAGGAAGATATATGAATGGCCAGCAGACACATGAAAAAATGCTCAATATCACTCAGCATTGAGGAAATGCAAATCAAAACCACTTTGAGATACCATCACACTCTAATTAGGATGGCTAATATCCAAAAGACTGCAAATGACAAATGTTGGAGAGGATTTGGAGAAAAAGGAACCCTCCTACACTGTTGGTGGGACTGCAAAATGGTGCAGCCTTTATGGAAAATGGTATGGAGTTTCCTCAAACAATTACAGATAAATCCACCATATGACCTGCATATTTATATCCACTGCTGGGTATATACCCAGAGGAATGGAACTCATCATGTCAAAGGTATACCTGTTCTCCCATGTTTATTGCAGCACTATTTACATTAGCCAAGAGTTGGAACCAGCCTGAATGCCCATCATCAGAAGAGTGGATGAGGAAAATGTGGTATATCTACACAATGGAATACTACTCTGCTATGAAAATAAATGCAATACTACCATTCACAGCAACATGGATGGACCTAGAGAAAATTACATTAAGTGAAATAAGCCAGGCACAGAAAGAGAAATACCACATGTTCTGACTTATTTGTGGGAGCTAATAAAAATAAATAAGCAAATATAAAATGAATGGGGGAAAAAAGAAGATACAGAAATCACAACAATTCCTTGAACTTGTTAAGACAAGAGAACAGATATGATGTTGATGGGTGGGAGTGGGGAAGAGGGAGGGAGGAAAAGGAGTAATTGGTAAAGGGACATGAAAATCAACTATGTTGTATATTGATAAATGAAAATTAAATCAATAGATAAATTCGAGCAGTGAAATAAAAAAAATCATTACAGTGCATAATCATTTCTTTGTTTTGAGAACATTATATCTCCTCTCTTCTATTCATTCGACAACATGCAGTAAATTAATGTTAATTATAGGAGCCTAGCTGAACTGTGCATCAATAGGAACTATTTTTCCTAACTAGCTGTTTTTTGCCCATTAACCCATTTCTTGCTCTCCCCCCTTCCCTCCCCCTTTTCCTGCCTCTAGTAACCACATTTTTCTTCCCTCCTTCCTAAATTTCCACATACTAATATGATTGTTTCTCTTCCTTCCTTCCATTCTTCCTTTATTTCTTTCTCTTTCTTAGCTCCCATTTATGAGTTAGGACATGCGGATGTGTTATTTCTCTTTCTGTGCCTGGCTTATTTCACTTAATGTAATTTTCTCTAGGCTCATCCATGCTGCTGCAAATGGCAGAATTTCATTCTTTTTAACGGCTGAGCAGTATTCCATAGTGAATATATACCACATTTTCCTTGTCCAGTTTTCCATTGACAGACATTTAGGTTGGTTCCATATCTTGGCTATTGTGAACAGAGCTGCAATGAACATGGGAGTGCAGGTATCCCTTCAACATGATGATTTCCACTCCTTTGGGTACATACCCAGCAGTGGGATTGCTGGAGTGTATGGTAGTTCTCTCTTTAGTTTTTTGAGCAAACTCCATACTGTTTTCCATAATGGCTGCACCAATTTACAGTCCCACCAACAATGTAGAAGAGTTCCTTTTTCTCCACACCCTTGCCAGCATATGTTATTCTCAGTCTTTCTGGTAATAGCAATGTGGTTTTAACTTGCATTTTCCTGATGATAAGCGATGTTGAGCATTTTTCATGTACCTATTGGCCATTTGTATATCTTCCTTTGAAAAATGTCTATCCCACTCCTTTGCCCATTTTTTAATCCATTTTTGTTTTTGGGGGGGGATCTTTTTGCTTGTTTTTTTGTTTTTTTACTATTAAGTTGTTTGAATTCCTTGTATATTCTGGATATTAATCTCTTGTTGGATGCCTAGTTTGCAAATATTTTCTCCCATTCTGTAGGTTGTCTTTTCACTCTATTGATTATTTCCTTTGCTTTAAGCCTTTTAGTTTGATATAATCTCACTTGTTCATTTTTTCTTTTGTTGCCTATGCTTTTGAGATTTTATTCATAAAGTATTTACCCAGTCCTACTTCCTGAGGTGTTTCCCCTATGTTTTCTTTTATGGGTTTTATAGTTTCAGGTCTTATATTTAAGCCATTAATCCATTTTGAGTTAATTTTAGTATATGGTGAGAGGAAAGATCTAATTTCATTCTTCTACGTATGGATGCCCAGTTTTCTCAGCACCACTTGTTGAAAAGGCTGTCCTTTCTCCAACGTATGTCCTTGATGTTTTGTCAAAGATCATTTGGCTCTAAGTATGTAGACAGATTTCTGGGTTCTCAATTCTGTTCCATAGGTCTATATGACTGTTTTTATGCCAGCGCCATGCTGTTTTTTGGTTACTATAGCTTTTTAGTATAATTTGAAGTCAGGTAGTGTAATGCCTCCAGTGTTTTTTGTTGTTGTTCAGGATTTCATTGGCCATTCAGGGTCCTTTTTTGTTTCATATGAATGTTAGTATTTTTTTTCTATTTCTGTGAAGAATGTCATTGGTATTTTGATGGGGATTGTATTGAATCTGTAGATCACTTTGGGTAGTATAGACAATTTCATATTCAAGAAAGTCAATAAATTGCAGAGAACAAATACAAAGAAAAGCATGGGTGAGTACATCATAGCCAAACTATTGAAAATCAAAGATAAAGAATATGCCTTTAAGGCAGCCAGAAAAAAACTACATTTACATACAAAGGAGCAATAATTTAAATTATTAAGCATTTCTCATCAGAAACTATGAAGGTCAGGTTGTGGAACAATATGAAAAACTACATATCAAATACAGGGGAGCAATAATTTAAAATTACCAAATATTTTTCTTTTTCTTTCTTCTTCTTTTTTTTTTTTGTTTCATGTATTTATTTTCAGAATATACAAACTCATCTTCTCAGAGAATAGAAAACAGAAATTTCATTCAGTGACTTAAAGATGGACACAGCCAGCTCACCCTGTCCCCACATCTACTAAAAAAATTCCCAGGGGAGGGATGCCTAGAATGCACAGCATCCCTAGGCATGGGGCTGTGCACAGCTCTGAAGGCTCTCGTGTTATAATCCAAAGAAGAAAATGGCTGTCAAAATGACAGTAAGAGTCCAACGTCCATAATCCTCAAGGTACAGGTCATCTAAAGCAATGATTTTTCTGCAGTTCACAATTACAAAGTCAAGTCTGTGCCAAAGGAGATTCCATGCAAACAGCCAGCTTTTTGTTCAGCCTGGGGGGGTAATGCCAATTGGTTGCTTCATAACCCAGCAAGAACTAATGGGTCAGTGCAATCCCTAAGCCCCCTCCCCATCCCAAGGGGCAGAGCTGGGCCCAAATCTGTAGTGATTTGCTCCCTGCCTCCTACAGTATCTTCCTCTCCTTTTGCAGCTCCACACTCAGGCCTCCAGACCTGAGGGTCTAGGTCAGGGAGTTTGATTGCTTCCAATGCCCCCATAACCCAAGAGCAAGGATCTGGAAGGAGGGATGTGAGGGTCCTGCAGAAGAGGCATCAGGCAGCTTCAGAGCATGCCCTAAAACCCGTGGGAATAGTGCTGTGTCAGGCAAAGATAATGGTCTCTTCCCAGCACTTCTTGGTGAGGATGTGCCTAACTTGTGCTGGGCATCTGGGTGGTTGGCTAGCTCTGGGGGGCAGGAAGACATGGGGCTTTCCAGAATGATTAACATCTGCTCATAGAACACAACAGAGTCCTCTCTGGTGAGAAAAGTGACAGCCACACCACTCTTGCCTGCTTGTCCCCTGTTGCCAATGCAATGGATGCAATCATCGATATTTTTGGCTACATCATAGTTGCCAATCATAGATACATCTTCAATGTCAGTACCATGACCAGCCACATCCATTTTAGCCACAAAAATACGCTTGACCCCAGCGTTGAGGTTGGACAGTATAAACTCTCGCTGCTCTTGGCCTTCTCCACCATGTGGTATTCAAACATTGTAGCCCATCTTCTCCAGGGATTTGGCCAAACCCTCATACCCCTTCTTCTGGTTGACAAAAATGATGACAGGTGGATCAAAGCCTCGCTCCAAGATTGCCAACAGCTTTTTTCTCTTTACTGATATGAGGAAGATCTTCTGTTCCATGTGTTCATGAGATTTGCCTGCAGAGCCAATGTATATCACAGCAGGTAGTCTAAGAAAGTTCATGGTCAGATGCCTCATTGCTGGAGGGATGGTGGCTGTGAGCACGACTGTGTGGTGGTACTTAGTTTTTCAGACTCGAAGTTGGCCAACATCTTCTCAAGGTCCTCAGCATCATCTGTGTCTGGTTTCTGGTTGCTGAGAAAGTCAGGACTCATTGGAACAATATCTATAAAGTACCAGCAGAAAACAAACAAACAAAAACCTCTCAACCAAAAATTCTATATTAGGCAAGTGAATAAAGAGAAATAATCATACTTTTCAATTAAAAAATATAACAGAATTTGCTGCCAGCAGAACTACACTACAAGAAATGCTAAAGGAAGTTCTTCAAGAGGAAGGAAAATATCAGAAAGAAACTCATATATTCATGAAAGAGAAAAGGGCAACAGATATATACTAAATATCTGAATAAATACAAGAAACTTTTTTAATAAATCTATTTTAAAAATTAGTATTTAAAGCAAAATCACAGCATTGCCTTGTAGGTTTTGCAATGAAAATAGAAAACGTAAGTATATGGATGGTAAAGTAAGAGTATTTGGAGCTTCTTGGTTGCAGACATGTTAAATTTTATGTAAATCAGTACAATATGTAACCGAAACAGATTGTGAAGAATAAGGCTGTACATTTCAATCCATACATTACTACTAAAAATAATACAATGAGATACAGCTAAAAAGCCAATAGATAAAGTGAAATGGAATTCCTCAATAAGGAAAAGAAAGCAGGGAGACAGAAACAGTAATAAAAAGCAGTGGAGACAAATAATAAAATGGCAAATAAAATGGTAGACCTAAATCTAATCGCATAAATAATTACATGGACTATGCATTCCAATTAAAAGCAAAGATTATTAGAACAGATAAAAAAGCAAAACCCAAATATATGCTGTCAATGAGAGGAACACTTTAAATATAAATGTACATATGGATGGAAAAAGTAAACGAAATGGACGGAAAAGGCAAATAGTAGGCATGAGAAGACTAAAGTGGCTGTATTAATATTAGATAAAATAGATGTTAAGAAAAAGTGTATTATAAAGATGAACATGTGCTATGAACTGAATGTTTTTGACTCACCCAACATTTATGTTGAAATCCCAGCATCCAATCTGATGGTCTGAGAAGGTATGGCCTTCAGGAGGCAATTAAGTCATAAGGACAGAGCCCTTGTAAAGGGAATTAGTGCTTTTATAAGAAACATGAGACCTTGATCTCCTTCTCTCCTCTCTGCTATGTAAGGAGACCAGGAGAAGAAGCCCTGCAGACCAGGAAGCAGGCCCTCCCAGACACAGGATTTGATGGCCCCTTGATCTTGGACTTCCCAGTCTCCAGAACTGTGAGAAATAAACTTGTGTTGTTTAAGCCACCAAGTCTCTGGTATTCTGATAAAGCAGCCTGAACTAAGACAACATGTCATAATGATTCATTCAAATGAAAATTTGTTACAAACACATAACAATCATAAACAGGGCTTCATTACACATGTAGCAAAAAACACAGTTTAAAGGAGTAGTGGATGATTGCACATAGTAGGGGATTTTAACAGCTCTCCCTCTCGGTAATTGAAAAAGCAAGTGGAAAGAAATTCAGTAAAGACATAGATGATTTGAATACTATTAACTAACTTGACCTGGTTGATATTTATGGAATACTACTAACAATCACAGAATATACCTTCTTTACAAGAGCATATGGTGCATTCTCCAAGACAGACTATATGCCGGGCAAGGAAACAAATCTTTATAAATCAAAAGATTGATATCATACAGAGTATGTTCTCTGACAACAATGGAATTAAATACCAAACCAATAAAATAGGACGTCTGGATTGTAGTCCTAAAAAGTGAGAAGTTAAAACCAAAATGCCAAGATTATTGCTCCTTAATATGCAATGGCCTATCAATTGCTGAAAGTTTAAATCATAGCATGAATTATGAAAAGCAGTGTACCATCATGTTCAGTAATCTGAATCTTTTCCAATGGCTGCAAGGGATTTAAGTGAATCTTTACCTTCACACTGTAAACAGGCTTAAATCAAACTTAACTATAAAAGTAAAATAAATTGGTTTCTAATTAGACAGCTGTCCAATTATAAATACATGGTCATGTCAGTTATTAAAATAGATTTTATGTTTCTTTTTTTATCCTTAATATGTTTTTAAATGTATGATATATAATTGGTGGCATCTTAAAATCAAGAAATTATGGCATGTGAAATGTGTTCTATCAAATACCTGGCATATAACAGTTATTCGTTTAAAGTTTTAAAAGTAAATTTTTAATGTTTGGAAAAGGAGAAATAAAACCTTTTTTTTTTAATTCAGTAGTCCACCAAAAATAAAATAATTCACTAGAAGAGGCTCTTTCCTAAATATTCTGCCAAATTAGTTTTACTGAAATGTATTCTATGCCAATAGATGGTCTCTTTACCAAGCAAAAACTAAATAGCCACAGAATTTAGAATAACCAATGTCTTTCCAAGAAATACAGTACTGGCAACATTGGTTACAACCTGATATTATAGGCCTTTTGATATTATGATACCTGAGGAAAAATAACATTGCCTGTGTACTATTCTATTCATAAAAAAAAAAAAAAAAAAAAAAAAAGCTTAGCCTGAATTTAATCAAGCTTTAGATCTAAATTTCAGTTCTAGGACACCAGGAAGAAGCAATCAGACCAATCCACACTATGGGAGTTCTATAAGGTAACTCTTAGACTCTTCCAAAAGCCAATATCATGGCAAGAAAATATCCAGGAATTGTTCTAACTCAGACCTGTCCATTAGAACTTCAAGGAATAATGAAAATATTCTCTATCTTTGAAATCCAATATAGTAACCATTAACTATGTATGGTTATTGGATACTCGAATGTGGCTAGTGATACTGAAGAGCTATATTAACAGGGTAGTTCTAGCCTGAAAGGGATTGAAATACATGAGACCTAAATGTGATACAATATCCTGATGAGATTCTGATTCAAAAAAATAAAATAAAAGTAAAAGTCATAAAACACATTTTGGGGGCAATTTGGTAAAATTTTAATAAGAAGGTGATATACCACTAGGTGATATACCACTAGGTGATATTGTGAATTTATTGCTAATTTTTCTAGGGCTGCTGATAGTAATGTGTTTATAAAGAAGATGGTTCTCGAGAGGTAGGAAACTGATGCTTAAAATTGTTTAAGTGAATGATGCCTAAAATTTACTTCGAATGGTTTAACAAAAATGTGCACGTGTGTAAGGAGAGACACAGAGAGAGAGAAACAGAAAGCAAATATGGCAAAACGTTTACAAACATAGGTGGAGGGTATACAGGCGTTCATCATAATATTCTTTCATATGTTTTGTATTTTGAAATTTTTAACAATATCTGGGGATAAAACAGTTCACAAAATGCTCATTTCCAGCTTCTCTGATTCTAAGTGTGCAAGAGCCTAAAGTTGGGTATTACTGATCAGCATTGAATCTGCTTACCCAGAGACAGATGGCAAAGAATCAGAGGCTAGAAAGCACGAGGAACTTAGAAATGCCTGTCATTCACAGGCTAAAAAGAGCCCATCAACGTAAACCCCGACCCCCAGTGTGGGGGTCTACTTTTCTGCACAGCTTCATGCACATTCCCAACTCCAAGAACCAGTGAGAAGTAGCAGCTCAGAGTGTAAGTCAGGTGACCTCATCAGTTTTCCTGCCTGTAAAATGGTTATAACTACAGCACCAGCTTAAAAGGACTGTTTTTTGTTTTTTGCTTTTTTGTCCTTTTTGAAACCGGCTGCACCGCACTCAGCCAGTGAGCGCACCAGTCATCCCTATATAGGATCCGAACCCGCGGCGGGAGTGCTGCTGCGCTCCCAGCGCCCCCAGCGCCGCACTCTCCCGAGTGCACCATGGGCTCGGCCCTAAAAGGACTTTTTTAAGGAATATTAAAACATACTGTGGTAATCAGCCCAGTGATTGGGACATATTTTCATCATTATGTATGTTATCATTAAGTAAAATGCTTGGCACAGTGCCTGGCTTCTATGCATTTACTAAATGTTAATTGATGATAATAATAATAATAATAACACATTATGTATGTATATAATCTTGATGGGAAAAACTTTGTTAGCTTTGGAGACAAATAACTGCTAAATTCAACTTGGATTATAAATTAGATAAGATAATCTCAGATATGTGTGAAGAATAATTCACCTTAAAATTTCGGCATCTTAATAAAATAAAAATTTATTTCTTGGGAGTGTTAGCTGTATTCTCTGTTTTAATCTGTATGCTGATTATATGTGTGTATTTAGTTCATAAAAATTTACTAAGCTTAAAACATATTTTATGCCATTTTAAAAGAATAGTTAATACAAAGTTTTTTAAAAAATTAAACAGAGAATAAAAATACTTTGGCATTGAATCATTTTATTTGTAAATTTACTTCTGTTTTACACAAAACCCAATATAACTCATACATTTTTGGGAACATAATGACTCAGACATTGTGGTGTTCATGAGAGCTGATCGTAGGTTCTCTATTTCCAGGCCTAGTAGATCTACCCTCTTAAAGTTAGGTGTGGCTTTGTCAGTCAGGGTTGTCCAGAGAAATAGAACCAGTAGAATTTATACTTTTATTTATTTATTTATTTCAAGGAATTGGCATACATTATTGTGGCGGCTGGTAAATCCAAACTTTGTAGGACAGATCAGCAGGCTAGAAATTCTCAGGCAAGAGCTAGCTGGTGCTGTGGTCTCAGGCACAATTTCTTCTTTCTCAAGGAAACCCGAGTTTTGCTCTTGAGGCTTTTTAATGATTAGATGAGGCCTGCCCAGATTATCAACAATAATCTCCTTTAACTAAAGTCAACTGACTGTCAGTCTTAACCACATCTACAAAACACCTTCCCAGCAGCACTTAGATTAGGGTTTACATGAATAACTGGGTACTATAGTGAATTTCTTTGCTAATGAAATGAGAGAGGAAATCAAGTTTATTGCTTCTGAAAGGCAGACCTAAAACAAGCGTGCAGTCCAGCATTTTATTCCCTGTTTCAGCAGTCATGGGCGCCTGTGTAGGATGGACAGCCCATGAGCCTGGGTACCTGGATAACTACAGTGGCCACAGCTCCCACTGACCCTTTTGTACAGGTAGGGTGAGCAAGAGAAAAACAGCAGTGGTTTTACGTCACTGACAATTAGGGTTCATATTTTACAGCAGCACAACCTGCCCAATATCTCAACACGTGGCATCCATGATTGGTGGGTAGGGAAAGAAAAGCTAGAGGTTCATCCGCTGACTCTACTTAACTTTGATCCAGCAATGGCAAACATCACTCTTGCTCTCAATCCATTGGCCACAACTAGTCTCCTGGTCCTCGCTAAGTACAAGGAAGGTAGGAAAGGTAGGGGGTGGGTGCACGGATACTCAGCAAAGTCTTGTCTCACACTACTTAACAGTCACATTGACTTTAAAAATTATTCAAATTTTTTGAACTTCATTCCTTCCTCTACATAAATGGAGATACAGATATCCACTTTGTGTCCTTATGGTAGGATTTGATTAGATGATATATGTAAAAGAGAATCACAAGGTCACTCCCCAGAATGGAGTTAGCTGCTTTTATCTGTCCTATAAAGCAAAGGTTCTTAAGTGGTATGGAGGATGGCTTTTAAATTATGAAAACCAAAAATTAGAAGTAAAATGCATGTGCATTTTTCATGGAATGATCATTACTTTTCATCAGATATGCAGAGCAACCTTGGGCCCCAGATAAGAAGCAAATTATTTTCTTAACAGAAATAAAAAGCAAGTATGAACTCTAGACAGTATTTGTCTGGTAGTCTGTTTCCCAAAAGGGGTTAGGGCTCAAGATGTGGGTCTCCATCTCACTCACTGTAAGGGCCAAATCCTCCCTGCGTTTGCTCCTGAGTCCATCTTGACCTCATGTCCACCTTTAAACACGTTGCTGTGACAGTGTGTCAGCTTCATTTCTCACTGTCAGGCTTTGTGTTCTGAGCTCCACAATGTTTCTCTTCCTCTTTCCCATGGCCTTCTGCCTGCAGAGGCATTCACCTCACTCTCAAGTTGTAGTTCCACTAACAGGAAAAACCATTGCAATCAACGAATTTGCTAATTCCCACCCATTATTTTCTTCAATTTGATTTGACATTTTTAAGGACTTGCAGTGTACACGGTAAAATTGCTATGCTCTGTCAGGAAATCATAGAGCTGGCTGGATTTAAAACTCTTTTTTTGTTCAGTTGAGTCTCCTGCATCAGTTCTAGCTACAATTTGTCAGTCTCTGAGGCCTTGAATACCTTTCTTCAAGGAAATTGCAATTAAGAGAAATCACTTCTTATTAAACCTAGAAGGGTCTGTTCTTAGTTAAAGGCCATTATTCCTCATTCAAATGCCTTCTGGGAGTTTTAAGCAGTTATGTGGAGTAGTTTTTTTGTCATTAACCTTGAAATCATGTGGATTATTTAATTCTTAATGAAATCATATCATATGCACACCCTTTGATCTTTAAATGAATTAATTTGATCTGTTTTCAGCTTTCCCTGATCATTCTGAAAAACCTGGCAGAGAACCAGAGTACATGGCAAGTTCAGGCTCAGGAGAAATGGGAATTGTTATTATTCAGTTTTCCAAGTGTGAAGGCTTATTCTTTGGCCATTTCTGTTTAGGCAAGATTTATGAGTTTGCAATAATTGTACCTCTCTTATTTGCTAAGGCACAAATGCCCTCCACAGGAAAGAGAATCTTATTGTGTCTCGGTAAACCAAAAGGCATTGCACATGACCACAGGTGCTTTTTTAGCTATAGAAGCAATGTTCTACTAAAAGACTTCAGGCTCTGTTACCAGGCAAACGTGTGCAGGCTCTCATCTTTAAATTTAGTGGTTGTTGGACCATGAGTTAATAAAAGTTATTTTAAAACAATTTTGATGATGATTACATCAGATAACTATATGAAAGTACCTAGTACATAATAGTCATTTATTAAATGTTCCAAGTGAACATTATGTGCCAGGCATGTGCTGTGTCTCCCCAGCAGTCTAAGGCAACCACCTTAATTCAGACTGACATTTGTCTTTATCTTTGTTCTTTTTCTGTCTCTATGATTTTTAATAAGTGCAGTCTTTGAGAAGTTGTAGTATACAGATTAAGAGCATAGTTTAAGATGAGTTTTATGTTAAATGGCTCAAGCTTTGCCATTTTTTTTCAACTGTATGTCCTCTGCAAGTTACTTACTTAATATAAGCCTTTGGTTTTCTCATATGCAAAATGGAAAGAATAAGAATTTTCTTTCTTTTGTCAGGATTAAGTGAGTGTGTATATACATACATACATACATATACAAGGAGTCTTCAAAAAGATTATGGAAAATGTTTATTATGAAAAAACTATGCATGGATTTCAAAATTATTTTTGCACTAAAATAAATTTGCATTATCTTGTTATAACAGGTCTGAACAAGATCTGTTTTGAGGCACTAGAAGGATAAAACAACAGTCTGAAAAAATCCCTAATCAGAGCAACATAAATTTGGCTAAAATCAAAGAATGAACACCAAATTTATGGTGAAGCTTGGGTAGAAGAATGGTGAAATCATTGATGCTGTACAAAAAGTTTATGGGACAATGCCTGAAAGAAACCAGCAGTTTACAAACGAATAACTCATTTTAAGAAGGAATGAGACAATGTTGAAGATGAAGCCCACAGCGGCAGACCATCTACATCGATTTGCAAGGAAAAATTAATCTCATTCATACCCTAATTGAGGAGGATCAATGATTAACAGCAGAAACAATAGCCAACACTGTAGGCGTCTCAACTGGCTCAGCTTACACAATTCTGACTGAAAAATTATAGGTAAGCAAACTTTCTGCTGGATGGGTGCCAAAATTATTGTGCCCAGATCAGCTGCAGGCAAGAGCAGAGCACTCACTGGAAATTTTAAACAAGTGGGATCAAGATCCTGAAGTATTTCTTTGAAGAATTATAACAGGACATGAAACATGACTTTACCAGATGCTTCTGAAGACAAAGCACAATCTAATTAGTGGCTACCAAGAGGTGGAAGTGGTCCAGTCAAACAAAAGCAGACCAGTCAAGAGCCAAGGTCACGGCAACAGTTTTTTGAGGTACTGAAGGCATTTTGCTTGTTGACCTTCTGTAGGACGAAAGAACAATAACGTCTGCTTATTACAAGAGTGTTTGGAGAAAGTTAGCCAAAGCTTTAGCAGAAAAATGCCTTGGAAAGTCTTACAGTTTTGGAGGCTGGGAAGTCAAAAGTCCAGGGAACATATCTGGTGAGGTCCTCCTTGATGGTGACTCTGTACAGCAACACAGGGTATCACATGAGGAGAATGGGTTGAGCAAAAGTGCTAACCTGCTCATTTGCTTTCCTCATAAAGCCATCAAAAGCACACCCAAGACCACCCATTAAACTATCAACCCATTACTCCATGAATGGATCAATCCATTCACTAGGGCACAGTCCTCACGATCTAATTGTCCCTTAAAGACCCTACCTTTAAATGCCATCATTGGATTTCCCAGCTTCTTCACACTGATACAATAGATTAAGTTTCTAACACATGAACTTTTGGGGGATACATTTGACCCATAGCATTCTGCCCCAGCCCCAAAGTTCATGTCCTTCTCACAGGTAAATATATACATTCCATCCCCAGAGTCTTAATTTGTTTCAGCTCAAAAGTCCAAAGTTTCATCTGTGAAATCAAACAAGTTATCTTGTTCTAGGTTACAATGGTAAAACTAGCACTGAGTTCATATTCCCATTCAAAAAAGGAAAAACAAGCCACAAGAAAGGGGTAACAGGTCCTATGCATGCCCAAAACCCAGTAGGGCAGGCATGAAATCTCAAAGCTTGTTAATAACCCCCCTTGACTTAATGTTTGGCATCCTCTGCACATGTTGCAGTGGTTGGGCCTCTAAAACCTTGGGCAGCCCTGCTCCTGTGGCTTTCCTGGTCTCAGGCCATGCTTTAGCTCTCACAGGCTGGTGCTGCATGCTAGTAGCTCTATAGTTCTGAGGTAGTTCAATGATAGTCCTGCTCCAACAGTTCCACCAGGCATGGCCCTGATGGGGTTCTCTGCTACAACCCCAACCCACATTTGTGCCCTGCATTGCTCTAGGAAAGGCTCTCTGTGGTGACTCTGCCTCTGAGACAGATCTCTTCCTGGGTCCCCAGGCTTTATCACACATTCTTTGAAACTGGAGTGGAGGCTTGCATGGCTCCATAGCTCTGGCATTCTGCAAACCTGTAGACTTAACACTACATGGACACTGCCCAGTTTTCTGGCTTGTATCTTCCAAAGCAGCAGGTCCAGAAGCACCTGGGGCAATTTAACCATAGCAGAGCAGCTAGAGCAGCTAGGGTTCATGGAGTAGCATCCCAGTATTGATTGCCCTGAGCAGCAAGTCTGCTGAGAGCATCCTGAGTCTGTTCCCCAATACCATTCTGCTTCTTTAAGCCTCTGGACCTGTGATGGGAGGGGCCTTCTGGGTCTTTTTTCTATTCTTTTGATAATCCCTCCCTTCTGTCCTGGTCTTCTTAGCAGATGGTTTCTGGGCTACACCATTGGTTTCCTCTCCCAAAGACACCTTTTCACTCTTTACATGGCCAGGCTGAGAGCTTTCCAATTTTTTACCCTCTGCTTCCTCTTTAACCACAAATTTTTGCTTACCTCATACCTCTTCTGCCATTAACTCAGCATTGGCTGTTACAAGTACCTGTACACTTCCCTGAATGCTGTGCTGTTTAGAAATATCTTCCACATAATACCCTGGTCCATAAAGTTTAAGTTCCATATTCCATAAAGTTTTTGGAAATGAACAAGATGCAGCCAAGTTCGTGGCAACTCTGTTAACAAGGGTGACTCTTGCTCCAGTTTCTTCCTCATTTCATGTCTGAGACCTCCTCAGAATGGCCTTTATTGTCCATATTTCTATCAGCATTCTGGTTACCATCACTTAACCAGAGGTTCCAAACTTTCCTTTGTCTTCTTGTCTTCTAAGCCCTCACCAGGATATGGGGTTCTCTAACCTACTCCTCCAAATTCTTCCAGCCTCTGCCAATCACCAGTTCCAAAACTGCTTCCATGTTTTCAGGTACTCATCATAAGCAACAGCCCACTTTTAGGTACCTATGTTCTCTATTAGTCCATTTCTGTTGCTTATAACAGAATACCTGAAACTGGATAATTTCTAATAAAATAAATTTCTTACAGTTTTGGAGGTTGTGAAGCCCAAGGTCCAGGGAACACATCTGGTGAGGGCCTTGGTCAGAACTCTCTACAGGGTCCCGTGGCAACCAAGGTGTCACATGGAAAGAATGGGTTGAGCAGGAGTGCTAACCTGCTAACTCTCTCACCTTATAAAGCCATCAGAACCACAACCCTGACCACCCATTAAATCATCAACCCATTACTTCAAGAATGAATCAATCCATTCACTAGGGCACTGTCCTCACAATCTAATCACCTCTTAAAGACCTCACCTTTCAAATACCACAATTGGACTTTCCACCCTCTTAACACTATTACAATGGAGATTAAGTTTCCAATACGTGAATTTTGGTGGAGCACATTTGACCCATAGCATAGAGCTTCACCAGAGACAACAGAGACCTTCCTCACCATGACAATGTTTCTGCTCATTCCTCTCATCAAACAAGGGCAATTTTATGAGTTTCAATCAGAAATCATTAGCCATGTACATTACAGTCCCAATTTGACTACTTCTGACTTCTTATTGTTTCCTAATCTTAACAAATCTTTAAAGGCACCTATTTTTCTTCAGTTAACAATGTAAAAAAGACTTCATTGGCAATGGTAAATTCCCAGGACCCTCATTTCTTTAGGAATAGACTAAATGGCTGGTATCATTCCTTACAAAAGTGTCTTGGACTTGCTAAAGCTTCTATTGAGATAAAGTTTATATTTTTTATTTTTATCTTTTAATTTCATTTTTCCAAGAACTTTTTTGACATCATATATCACTCGTATATCACTTAGAATCATGTCAGTCATGTGATAATTACTCTTTACATATAAGTTATTACTAGTATTAAATTAAAAATGCATGAGTTATGGCACGTGCTCAGTACATGTTATTACTATTATTACTTTTCTACCTGGAAAAAAGAGATGAAAGAAGTGTACAAGAACTAAGACCAAGCTATAGAAGAAAGTCAAGAGCAACAAACCTCTACCTGTAAGGAAGTAAAGTCTCTAGACTCAAAATAGTTACAGAATTTTGAAAAATTCAGTAAAAAATAAATTAACAAAATAGTCATGGCGTTATGGAAAATTCAGTGAAAATAGGAATAAAAGCAGTTAAAATCTAATTCTATTTCAATATTTAACGCAATTAGTCAGAGAAACTAATTCAATTCAATTTTGAACTCAGTACGCTGTACATTTTTAGTGAGATATTGCTTAAGGATAAAAAAAAAACCTACCTAGAAATTTTCATCTTTATTATGATTATTGTTAGTGTTAATATTGACATTCAAATCTGAAAGTACTTTTTTCTGTTATAGATAAGCAATAAGTAAGAATGTTGCTATAATTAGAACTCAAGGTTTTCACTGTGAGAGAAATAAAAGTATAAAGTAAAATAAGAAAGATCCTATGATGTCAACTTTGAATTGGAAATATTAGTATGAACTTATGGTTTAAATATATAAATATTTCCTAGCTTTTCTACCAAAAATATCAAGAATCAATAACACTGTGGAAGCAGCAAGCACATGTGGCAAACATATCTTAATTCCCAAACACCAGGGAGTTGGGCTTCCCTAAGAAATGGCTGATTCCAGATCCAAGACAGGGAAAGGACTCAATAAATCTGTAATACCATGTGGCAAAAATCAAGAAAGTGCTCAAAGCCTATGGGACCATTAATAAAGAACATAGGAGTGTGTCATGTATATTTCAAATTATTGTAAAGGATGTTCCATCCTGTCCTATTGAAATCATTGACAAAGTTACCCCAAATGAAACTCAGCGACACCAGTAAGCATTTGGCCACCTTGTCTAGGAAAGATAAAGGCATGGTCAGTGTGAGAACTTTCAAGAATAATGATGTAACTGAACAATTTAACCCAAATTGTGTAACTCAATGGTGTAACTTTGAACTAATAGAATAGGACTCTCAAGTCCCCCACTAACGTTAATCTTGGCACTGCTACATTTTCCCCCAGCCACTTTCATTAAACAATATCTGTGTTCCATTTCTTGTGACTCTCAGGGAAACATCAGAATATCAGCACTCAGAGGACACCTCATGGTAGGCAAAGCAGAGAGAAAAGTACTGAACAATTAGGAAATTTGGATCATAGTTTCCTTTTCGATATTTTAATTTTGGTTAGCCACTTAGCTTTTTAAGGAAATAATGCTTGAATTTATAAATGCTTTAAAAAGTGGTTTGTGTAGTTTTTTGCTTCTGCTTCTGTATTCTATCACTGAAAACCCAGGTTTTCACTGTGATTTGAGTAAACTTGAAATGGAAACTAAAACTGGAAACTCAAGTGGAACTCAGGAGCCATCCTTAAGAGGCTCTTATTAGCTAAATGTGTGATAATTTGACATAAACAGAACAATTTTGAAAATGGATTATAACACGTTAAATTTTAAAAAATTTGTGTGTCCATGATGTTACATAAAAAATAGGGACTGAAAGGGAAAAAAATGGAAAGTCAACTCAAATTGTATTAGTCAGGGTTTGCCAGAGAAACAGAACTATTCAGGCCCTCAGCAGATCGGATGGTGCCCACCCACACACGGAAGGGCGATCTACTTTATTTGATTCAAATGCTAATCTCTTCTTGAAACACTCTCACAGACACACAAAGAAATAATATACAACAAGCTATCTGGGCATTCCATGGCCGAGTCAAGTTGACAAATAAAATTAACAATCACATAAATTTAGAAGGAATAATGGTTAAGGAAAATTCATTATTTTGCAACCACAAATATAATAATTGATTCAGGCAAATATCATCGACAGATAACTAAAATCTTTTGTGAAAAGTTGCTGGGAAATAAAGTAATCACATGATCTCAAAACATCATCCCATAGATTAATTACTAATTACAAACAGGAAAATGTACCTATAAAATGGAGATATCAGGCTAACCAAGTAATTAAACCTCTTATGACAAATAATGGGAAAGCTGACATTATGTGCCTCTTTTGTTGCAATAAAAAGTATACAATATCATCTGTGTATAGTATTCTTTCCAAATGCTACAGAGAAAATACTTTTTAAATATCCACAATGAGGACCTTTCCATTAAAATATGGCCTAGACTCTAAACTTTTTAAATCTGTTAAAAATATTTGAATGATTCAAGAGACCTAAAAGTCAAATGTAATGCACAGAACATGACTGGATCCTGAATCAAGGGAGAAAAAAGCAGCTATGAAAGGAACATAATAGAAAACAATTAAAGATGTTTTAATATAAACTATCATGATGGAATTATGGAATTTTTGCTAATTTTCTCATGTGTGTTAGTAGCATTGTGCTGCTTGAGGCACCTGCTGATGTACTTTGGAATTGCTGTGGACTGAATGTCCCCCCAAAACTCATTGGAAACTTAATCTCCATCATAACAGCATTAAGAAGGTGGGAGATCTTATTATGGTAATTTAAAGGTGGGGCCTTTAAGAGGTGATTAGATTGTGAGGACTATACCCTTGTGAATGGATTAATCCATTGATGGTTTAGTCGGTAGTCATGGGTTATGATGAATTTATGAGAGCTAGTGAGAAGCTTAGCCCAGTCTTGCTTGGCCCATTCTTGCCATGTGATACCCTGGTCACTGCAGAACCTTGTAGAGAGCCACCACCAAGAAAAAGACCCTCACCAGATGTGTTCCCTAGACTTTAGACTTCTCAGCTTCTAACACTGTAAGAAATAAATTCTATTTCTTTATAAATTACCCAGTTTACTTTCAAATCGTTTTCAAAATTACTTTCTAGTTGTTCAGAAAAAAAGTAGATAGATGAACAATTGACACAAAATTTTACCAACAGATAAGAACAAGTGAACAATATATAGGTGTCCATTATTAAATCCCAGCGTCATGTTTGTGCATGCTGTTTATGATGCTGGAGTTGGTTTTCCTTAGCCCTACTGGGGACATTAGGCTCTCGTGCTGGGTGTTGGGAAGATGAGAGGGGTACTAAAGGCTGCAAGAGGGAGAAGAAATGTGCTCCCTCTGTTTACTTGTTGTTCATGTCAGCATCTCCCAGCAATGCTTCTTCAACCTAATAGGCAGTTGTTTTCCAGTAGCACTTGATCCTGTTTCCTTTCTTAGACATTCAAAGACATTCAATCTCTCAGAGACTCCAGCTCCAGCCACCTTTGCCCCATCTGCACAGGGACCCTCCTCCAAGATCCTAAGGCACTAAATCCAGCTGGGAAGCACCTGCTCTGCTCTTCAAAGTCTCCATGCAAACTCTGGGGGCCCCCTTCTCCATGCATCTAGGTTTTAGTCCTCTAGTCTCTTGTTGAACAAATCCCCTATGCTGTATTCTTTCTGCTAATATAGCAGGTGTACTTTCTGTTTCCCTGATCAGACTCTGATGGATACACTGTACCATGCTTTCAACTTTTCTGAAAATTTGAAGTTTTTAAAAAAAATACATGTTGGGGAAATTTTACTCTGGCTTAGGATATTTAAAAAATAAAAAATAAAACAAACAAAATCTTACCTATGTGATCACAGTCCACTATCGGTGATTTTTGTGAAATGTAGAGAAAATGTGGTAGTTTTAAAAAAATGTATAAAGTGCAAAAGTAGACATAATTTATCAAAGAGTGAAAAAGTACAATCTGACAATTCCAGGCAGGTGTTAACAGCATGTAGGATTCTTTCACTGAATCACCATAGTAATGTTTATCATCAGCAGCATCAACAGCAAGAAGTATGAATGAGCAATAGCTGCATGTTCCAGAGAGTCACCCCTCTGGACTACTCTTTCTTCTCCAGTAGATTTAATCATTTGCTGACATCCTTTCTTCCCTCCTTACCATTGCCACGGTCCGTCCTTTCCCACCCCATTCATGTGGGCTTGGCTGTATTACTAGCATTGGAAATAAAACGTAGGAAGAAATGACCTGGTATCAGTAATGAGCTGTGGCCTTAAGGAGCATTGAACATTCCCCCTCTGAGCATCTCCCATCCACCATGAGAAATGTATGTCTTGAATACCCATTGGACCTAGCATGAGAGAAATGAACCCAAATCATAGCCTGAAGCAGAGCCACCCAAGAAAACCTGACTTATGAGCAAGAAAGATAGATGTTGTAATGATACTGACTATAATAAAAGTCTTAAAAATGTGATATTACTTTGAAACTATACAGTAAGTAACTAGGACACCAATACAGGAGTTTGGAAAAAAATGGAAATCCATGTTATGTGTCAGAAAATATTTGGTAAATCTTTCATTTGCAATAACATGGAAGGCAAGAAATAAATCTACTGAACAAAGATTTAAACAAGGAGGTTTTGAGGCAGAATGTTGATAGCTTGTTTTTAGCAACATTTGATTGTGTGCAGAGAGAAAGAGATCAGCTCAGCAAAGGACTAGTTAGTTTGCAAGCAGAATTGGAAAGGAGTGTAGAGTTGTCCTAAATACTGGAACTTGAAAATTAAACTCTTTCTATCTCCTACAGCAAAGTTCGAAATTATGAAAATCTTTGAGTTCCAAAGGCCAGTAAGAGTTAGTCTCAGGGCAAGACCCAATCCAGGGTGTGCCTGTCATACCTTCTATTGAGATCCCTTGAAGGATTCAGGTAATGCCGAATAGATTCTTTCAATGGGATAAAATGGTTCCCATAAAGAAGTCTAAAAATGAGTCCTCAAATATGGCTAATTCTACTCACAATAATTACGATTACGCATAGGGAGTGAAAGTAGTATTTTTAAAATATTTGTGCATGTGGCTTTAGTCACATGAAGTTGATCAAAATCTACTACATAAAAACATTCTAAAGAAAGTACTCTTAACATCCTAAAGAAAAAATAGTTACTAAAACATCATAACTAAGCTGAGAAAAAAAAACCACAGAATTCTTCATAGAAATACAGCATGCACATAACTAAAGTCAGAACAGCTGCATTTTTAGCGTTAAATCTAGTTAAAAGTACTCTCCTTTAAGAAAACGTATAAGACTATGCTATATAATAATATGATTCCTGAAGCACAGAAAGTCTATTTCCTACAGAAATTGTTCTTACCAGATAGCTCAAGGTCCCCAAGATCAATAACTTAAGTCAAAAAGCAGTCTATGCTGTTTATTATATTTTAGCCAGAATAACTTGTCATTTTGCTGAAGGATTCTATTCTCAGCTGCTATGGTCTCTAACACCAGAGCCAACAGAATCCAGTGGTCAGGAAGATCTAGTGTAATTGTCATTCATGACCATGGTTTTCATACCTTCTAATAGGTCCTCATGACTCAAGGTCAAGAAAGCTTTTAGAATCGTTGGCATGACGTGCCCAGAACAATTCCTCTCCTACCAGTTCACTCTGAGAACACCTGTGGCCCTCTACTTAACTCCTTCTAAAGAAACACTAGGTTCAGACATCATTCACTAGACCAGGCTCACTAGAGTGGCCTCAGACCCCATATGCATGGTTTCAGATCCAAGCTGTAGCATTTTCCTATATTTTATGCATCAAGTCAATCATAAGGGCTTAACTTTGAGAAAGCGTATGAGTAAAGACTGTGTTTTGCTAATAATATAGATCCTGAATGAAAAAGCAGACACCACAGCACAGCACTCTCTACCTAGCCTATGTCCATGGATAGCATTGGACATGGAGAGATGCTCCACACTAGTCTGGAAAAGAAAATATTGCCTTGGCCACACTGGTTCAGATTCATCATAAAGAGGTTGAGACCTGAATCCTCTATATGGCCATTTCTATTTCACTGGGTGCAGACATGTCTCTACCTAGGCTCAATTCAGAAAGCAGACCCCCAAATTTTAAATGGATCCAATAATTTAAAACAAACATTTTATAAAAAGGATCGTTTAGAGTAAAATGCTTTCCAGATATTGCTTTAAATTGACATTTCTCAAAATGTGTTCAATAAAATTCCATAAGACATTTTAAAAATCTTTTCAGGAAGAAGTTACCATATTCAGCACTTCCAAGCACATTGAGCCCTGTTTTTTCCCTCTCAGCATCTTAAAGGGCTATTGTTCTGAAAAACGCTCCTTAGGAAATACCTACACTGAGCGAGTTTCACTGGGTAATTCGGGTCATGATTCTTGTGCCCAGAGAGGACAGGACCTAATAATACTTCTTGCCAGAGTCTGCCTCATTAAGTTCAATGTGCATTTGGGGGGAGTGAGGGGAGGCAACACATCCCACCACCACACCTCTGCTGTCCCGTGTGCAACGCAGCCAAGTGATGGTCCACACAGTACCTTATACAGTGCTTGGCCCAGAGTCAGGCTCCAAGAGTTTCTGCTGAACTGGATTAAAAGGATTTTAAGCTTAAAATTACTCTTAGGTAAAGAAATGTGAAATTACTTTGGGGGAATTTATGATTTATACTTGGAAATGGTAATAGAGCATTTAATTATTGAGATAATTCTAATCCAAATGAAAAGAAAATCACCTTCAAAATGCATTTTTCTTGCAATTTTGAACCTGTGCAAGTTTTTTAAAAACAGGAAAAATGACAGGATTCAGAGAGCGTGGAAATTCTATCATTTCTGTTTCTTCTCCCTGTGAATGCCACCTGCATATTGAGTGAACACAGCTTCAAGATTCCAAAACCATATTCCAGCCCAGTTGCATGAGTCCATACTAAGTGGGAAGGTTGCAGCATTTCTGAATACAATTTTTTTTCTGTATAGGATTTTTTCTTAGGATGTATATATTTGGAGGAGAACTTGTGATATTTGGGGAGAGAAACAATTATACCAATATCAGTTCTCTTGTCACTTATTCAAGTCATTTCTCCTTTTGAAGCTTCTGAAGTCATAATGGTTGTGGATGAGAGGGAATACCAGCCACAAGGTGGTATTCTTCAAACTTTTAGCAAGCACCTATTCGGTGTCAGAAATGTTCTAAAGCTGTGATAAATGAGTGCATGAAATACAGCTTCTTATATCCGGGAGCTCACACACTGGTGGAGAAGACAAATACATGCATATACAGTTGAAATCTTCATTCAAGAAATCTGTATTGAATGCCAGCCACAGATCAGAAATTGTGCTAAGCAATGAGGAGTGGAATATGTAGATATGTAAAGCAGTTCCTATTCCTGATAAATTTTATGTGTACCTGGAGAAGAAGGTAGTGAATAATTCACTACATTACTGTGTAGTAAGTGCTACAATACAGTTGCTAACTCTGTCTAGAGAACTGGAAACATTTTCACTCATGGGTATTATTCTTTCTGGCTTTTGAAGAGGGAGGATGAGTCTATTTGGCAAAAAGAAAGACATGAATATCAGCAAAGGTAGACAGGGGAATCCCGAGCACAGTGTCCTTGAGGAAGAGGACAGAACTCCGGGCGCACACTCAGCCGGTTCTGGAAAGAGGTCCCACAGGGGACCAGAGGACCACGGGGACTGATCATTCTGTGCATTTGCTGATTGATGTATTTGTTCATCCTGTAAGACAAACAGCCTGTATGACAGTCTATTAATTTCTGTTCTTGCATCCCCATACTTTGTGCTTTTTGTCTCCAAACACCTCCTCATACATCTCTTTCTTTCAAGTTTTATCACTGCAGCCCCTTGAATTTTTGTTCCCTGACAAGACTCCTTGGTCTTCACCCTCTCTACTCACACACCCTCCGTTTCGTATCTTAACGCATAAGCTTCTCAGATGGGTGCTACTTACAGTCACATCCAAACGTAGCTCACGGTAAGGAACTAGGATCCATCTGACTTCTGTTCCCCTACTGTGCAGATGTCTTTGGTCTTTTCATCATCAGACACTTGGTTAATAATAATAATAATAGTGGTTAAGAGTTACTGAGAGATTATGGCTCAGATTTTAACTGCTTCACATGCTCTGACACATGTCACCATTATAAATAAGTGGGGTTTTTAATGAAGTGTTACACGTGGTCTCCTACTAAGACTGAGGAGGAGATGGAAGGTCAGAAGCTTAAAGAGAGAAGAGGTATGAAAAAGTACTGGACACTGGGATAACAGCTTATTAGAATATAATAAGATTTCCAGGTACAGGCATTAAGGTAAGTCAGTGCTCGTATCTAAGGATGGAGCTTTGCCAAGCAAGCATTAAAGAAAGGAAGGAGAGACTGCTCAGAGAATTTGGGTATCTGTAAGACAGTGTCTTAAACACTGGTCCACAAAAATACACTGGTTGAGAAAGCTCAAGCTAGACGACTTTACTAGGTATAGAAACTCTTTGAGGTGGAATAGTCGAGCAAATGACCTGGAATAATAGGTCATCATTATTATTATTATTATTTATTATTATTAATTATTATTAATAATGGTCAGGGACAGTGTGGATTTGTAGTGTTGGAGATTGTGTAGTCTGTTAATCTCAATATCTAGCATTTCTTCCCTGAGATCAAGACATACAATAGGCATGTTCTTAAGCAGAGCTTTAAAACATAAAATACTTAATTTTTTTCATATTTATTTATGTGCTTATTTATAAATTTTATTAATTAAAATAAACAACTTTTTTTCCAGTGGTCACCAATGGTCTTCTTGTTGGTAAATCAAATTTGTCCTTCACCATTTTGAAGTTACCTTTTTATAGCAGTTGCATTAACTTTCTCCTTCTTGAAATGCTTTCTGCGTTTGGACCCTGAGACATACACTGTCCTTTTTTTTTTTTTTTTTAATCATGCCTCCCTCTACTTTTATGTCTTCTGAGTGTGCTCACCCATGCACTTCCCCATGTTATGGGACCACTTTCCTCAGGTTACATGTCTCTGCAGACACTTTCACCCACTCTCAGGATTTTAAATTCCAGATTCACTTTCTCAAACTCTAATTTTTGTCCTGTACTTCATCCTGAGCTCCAAAAGTGAGTAAAATTCTCTGTACCTCATCACCAACTAGATACCACACAGACAGCTCAAAATTAAAGTTTCTAAACCTGATCTAGGTCATCTTTCTCACAAATCTGCTTCTATGCATGTGTTCGTCATCTCAGTCAATCTTTTAGACTAATGTGTGAAGATTTTAAACCATGTCTCTAATGTTTTCTGTCATTTCTTTTGTAGAGAGGTACTGTCCATGTATCGTCCTCTTAGGAGAGCTTGTGATTGTTTCAACCAATATTGCACTGCTGAAGTTATTCCATGTGACCTTTGAGACTGGATAGAAAGTGGAGCCCTGAGCCACCAGATAGAAAGTCCACCTATGCTGAGGCCACCATGATGTGAGAACACCAAATCATATAGACGGACACACAGAGACTCACTAGTTTTCAGTATTCATCTTCAAATGCTCCCTCCTATCTGCCAGAGATGCCAATAACACTAGTTAATTCCAACTCACAACCATGAGTTACCTGCAGCCTTCAATTCTTCCAAGGTGAGACTTCACACAGACATCACAGAGCAGACATAGGTCATCCTCTCTAGGGCTTTCTGAATAATTGACCTTCAGAATCCATGGAGCATAATAAAATAGTGATTGTTTTGAGCTTTGGAGTGGTTTTAGTATTATTTTGCTGCAGTAACTACTGGAACAAAATTTGGTATCTGGAAGTGATTATGGTTCTAATTTTGTTACTAATATAACAAAAGTGTAGAACTTGTGGCATAAGCTATAGAACTAGACAGGAAGAGGGACTGGGAGGACCTTGAGAAAAGGCTGGGAGTTCAGGGAGGCAATTTTGTCAACACCGTCACCTGTCACCTGGAAATCAGAAAATATATTTAATGAACTCGTGGATTTGCCTAAGATGATTTCAAGGCAGATTCTTCAAACTTCCAGTTGGCTTCTTTTAGCTGTGTATGATAAGATAAAAATAAAGAAAAATTAGCTAAAAAAGAAACTTTCCATTCTCAGCAAAATTTAAAGGAAATAGAGAGGATCCAAGACTTGCTGGGTTCAAAAGCAAAATTATTTTTTTCTCCAATCTCTCCCAGCAGAATATTCTCAAACTAAGAAAGGGGTCTAGAGCTAAGATCAAACTGAGGGTGTTGCCAGAAGAGGTATCTCAGGGTAAAGACAAAACCAAATATGTGACTGTGACCCTTCAACAAGACCACAGAAAGTTTTAAGTTGGTGCTTTATAGACTCTAAAGGAATCTTAAGATTTCTAGATGTCTTTTTGTCTCTTTGCATGCCTCATAAACCCTCTCTATAGAGCTTAAGTGAATTGTAAGAGTATTGTTCCAAGGCAGCCTCACAGACAGCTCAAGTCAGAGAAGTGTTTATCTCAACTCTCTTTGTGAGTGTAACTTTTGCCTACTAGAGAGTATTATAAATTGATACACAGAAACCCTGGACAATTCATAAAGGAAGTGTATCAACTTGAGCTAAAAGGGACAGATACAACATGAAATGAAAAGAGACCCATAGACCTAGAACCTTATATGGGGAAGAATCAGGTTGAGAATGCCATTACTCAGATGCAAACATGAGTCTTTTTTGTTTGTTTGTTTGTTTGTTTGTTTGTTTGTTTGTTTGTATAGAAAACAAAGGATCATTCAGACTGAAAAACAGAGAGTCCCAAGACTTTAGCCAAGAAAATGGGAGAATTGCTCCTAAGAAGGAAGATTAAGCCCTAATTAAGAAACTGGCAATATAGGCTTAGTTGAATTTCAAAATTGTTATGGATCAGAGAGTGATGTGTGTCTCTCACATCAGTCCATTTCTGATTTTGAACAGGAATATTCACCATTTCTGTTCAAAATTTCTCCATTTTGAACAGGAATTTCTACAGAAGTTATTTTACACTGTGTGTTGGGTATAAGGGATATGAGACAGATAAATCACCTCTTTTGTTTGTAAGTCTTCAGATGAAGAAGATTCACACTGGAGAAACTGTACCTTAAGAGCCCCATCTGCACCTAGAATTAATTTAGGTAATAAAATCCTAGATCATTGTTGTTGATTCTGTAATGATATGAGACATTTCAGATCTTAGAGAAGGAAGTAGGTGTATTTCACATGTGAAAGAAACATAAATTAATTTGCAGCCAAAGTACAATCTTTGGCCAATTTAAAACATGGCCTCAAGAAACTTTGACACTCCTTGCATTGAGTGGTACCCTTTCCTTGGCACTAATAGAGCATGATGTTTGTGCTGCTGGATGACTTCCAACTCTAGATCACAGAAGGTAATGTTTCCACATTGCCCACCAGATCATTTGTATTTGGAGTCCTAAGCCACCATGGAAGAAGTTCCAATATCTCAAGTCTACCATACTGTGAGAGATTCACACCACCTGGGGAAACAATGTTGGCAGTCCCAGTCGTTGAGTTCCTCCCACCCAGATGCCAGAAATGTGAGTGAATGAGCCGTTGGTTAATTCCAGATCTCCAGTCTTTGTGTCACTCCCATCTTCAAGTTTTTCCAGATGAAGCCCCAGACATCATGAAGCTGAGACAAGCTATCCGTGTGGTAGGTGCCATTTCTGAATTCCTGCCCCACTGAAACCATGAATACAATTATATCCAGGGTGGTTTTTCATACAACAGTGATAATCAGAACACCAAATAAGAGACGTGGAGATTATTCTTAACATTCTCTTTCTTGCACACACTCCCATATCTCCGATACCAACTGTCAACTTCAAAACTATGTCTTCATTTTGGTCAACTTCCTCCCATTCCCACTGCTACCATGTTGATTCTTGCCATTGTTATTTTTTCCAAAATTAATCCTCCCACAAACCAGCTTTCTCTCTGGCTTTAGACATAACCCCGTGTATTAGTCCATTTTTGTGTTGCTATAACAGAACACCTGAAATTGGGCGATTTATTTCAAAAAGGAGGTTTATTTGGCTCACAATTCTGGGATAGCTGCATCTGAGGTGGGCTTTAGGCTGCTACTAATCAAGGCAAAAAACGGCAGGGCAGCCAGCAGGTACAAGCAGATCATATGGTAAGAAAATGCAAGATAGACAGGGAGGGGAGGTTCTAGGTTCCTTTTAACAACCAGCTTTTGTGGGAACTAATAGAGCAAGAACTCATGCACTTCCCCCCCCCCACTGCTCCCCAAGGATGGGCATTAATCTATTCATGAGTGATCTGCCCTCATGACCCAAACACCTCCCAACACTGCCACATTGAGGAGATTTCAACATGGGGTTTGGGGCAACAACATATCCAAACTATAGCACCCCTATTCTACTTGTCATATGCAACTAAAATGACATTCCTAAAGTAGAAATATAATTAACATTGCCTCAGCATGCTTGAATCTCCCACCACCTAAAGTTTTTACAATACAATATGGCTCCCAAGGACCTTCATGAGATGGCGTCACTTATGCTCTCCAGGTCCAGCCCTCAGTCTTCACATTATACTCTATACTCCTGGCCATAAAGAGCTCCTTTAATTTTCTCAAACACATCTTTCTCTCTCTCTCACTTCTAGGCATTTTCACTGTCTGGGCTCTTCGTTTGACAGGCAGCAGCAACCATCCTGCACTTCCTCTCTGACCCTTACTTATTCATCAGCTCTCAGCACAGACAGCACTTTGTCCATAATGTCCTCTGGTCTCATTCTCTCCAGTCAGAATACAGGCTGACTTTAATTGTCTATAAATTGTTAACTTTCCTACTAGACTGTAAGCTCCATGCAAGTAGGGACCTTGTCTTGTTTACTACTTCTTGTAGTGGATGAAGAAATAAAATACAGGAAAAGTAACACATATCCCCTGAACTCAAGAAGACATCTTTCTTCCAGTAGGAAATAGGACAAAAATAAATTTTAAATGGATGGGATTTAGAGAAAGAAGGAATCATTTTTGTCTGGAGAATCAAAGATAGCATTTTACAAATAGTGCTACTTAACTGGGCCTTGATGAATAATAATTGCCAAAAAAAGTAAAGACAAAAGAAAGCATTCTATATTCTCCCCAAAATCTGGTTATTTTACATGGATGTCTATAAGAATAAAATCCTTTCCTACCTCCTCCAAGCTACTGTATTATATCTCATTTGCCTTCAGAAATGAAACCTTTCTTGAACATTTGGAAAACAGGTGCTTACAAATGGATATCCACCTTTGAGATTTAGGCCATTCTTTTTCAGCATTGCTTAGTGATGAGTAGGTTGCACCTGACCAGGGTCTCTAGAGCCTGCTCTCCTTATATTGTAGTAGGCATAATTATTTTAAGGAAATGCTGAAGGTCATTCTCATCATGGCAGAAGAAATCATAATCAGTTGGGCCGGCCCAGTGGCGCACTGCTACAGTGCGCCGCTTGAGAGCACAGAGGCGCTCCCGCCGAGGGTTCAGATCCCACATATAGACCGGTTCCCGCTCACTGGCTGAGCGAGGGGCGGGCGCAGCACCGAGGGTTGCGATCCCGTTGCCGGTCCTGGTCCGGTACGGGCACGACACTGAGGGTTGCGGTCCATTGCCGGACATGAAAAAAGACAAAAGACAAAAAAAAAAAGAAATCATAATCAGTTATCATTACAGAGTTTGAAGAGCCCTCAAAGAGATGGGCCACAGGTTTAGTTTGGGATTTGAGCTAATTAAAGCGAGGGTGAATATGTCTAAAAGGGTTTGGAGCCCTTTTATAGTGGAATCAATGTCTTGATTACAGAACATCCCTGCCTTTAGGCAGGCATCTTATATTTCATTGAGGTTTGGGTTTTACAGGGTTCCTATCACCCATTCATTTGAATAATTTCAGGAGAAGCTCTTTTTGCCCAAGTATCTTGCAGAGCAGCCTCCTGAGGACAATTCTGAAAGAGGCATCTGTTCCAGAATTCAAAGTGCCCCAATGTTGCTGTTCATTCTGAATATCTTGGTTGTTTTGGTTTAACCAGTAACCAAAGGCATATAATGTCACTGGTATAAAATCAAAAGAGTAATGAGAGACAATTATGAAAGCTCATATGACAAAATTTCTCATTGTACATCCATCTATTTGTCTATCCATTTACTCACTCATTTATTAAAAAGTATTTTTTAAACTTCAGAAATGTATTAGGCCAATAATAACACTTGCCTCATTGCGTTGCTGTGAACGTTTAAAAAATTAATATTTGCAAAATATTTAGAGTAATGCTTGTCTCATGATAAAAAAAATACAAATGTTGGATATTATTTCTACTATAGTTTGTGTCCAATGCATTTTTGTTGAATGAATAAATGAAAGAACAGATTAAATATTGGCATTTATCAAGATGGGACCAGAATGGTGAAAGAAATTGAAAGGTTGAATAGAAGGGAAAATTCACATTTCTTAGAAGTTTTCAAGTGTAGGGAAGATTAGATATATTCTGTTTGGAAGCAAGGCGTGGAAAAAGGACCGATCAATAGAAAATATGCTCCATGTAAGAAAGGGCTTTCTAACTGTGAGGAATATAAGATATTTGAATAGGTTGCTTTGGGGGTAGTAAAAATCATGTCCTCAGAGATTTTCACATCTACGATGGATTATCACTGCAGAAATACTGAGTAGAGGGGGCAAGAAAGGCTTTTGAGGACCCGTACAAATTGAGGTTTTATAAATTCCAAGCAGTTTCAAGAATGTTTAATTCATCTCAGTTAGCACACAGATTAATTTAGGCTAAAGTTTTTTTTAAAGTAAAATAACACAGAGTAGCTATACAGCAGAGTTAAAAATGCTTATTCCAATTCAACCATGCTAATTCTATATTCATTGAGGTATCAAAACTCTTTGCATTAAATCCAGAACATTTCATTGAAAGGTAATCAAAACAACTTAATATTTTTGCATTTTTACTTTTGCTATCCAATTAGCTAATGATCAGTCACAGGGAACATTTTTTAAACCTGAATCTGTGACTTCATCACTAACACACACACACATACACACACTCAAAGGAAAAGTGAGGATTCAGTAAAGCCTAGCAGGAAGAACACAGGCCTAATGGTCAGAAAGCCCTGGCTTCTAATTCTGTCCATGCAACAGGCTAGTAAACTTGGGCAAGCACTAACATGTGCTTTCTGAGCCTCGGCTGCCTGTTTCATGGAGTGAAGATATTATTTCAATTATTATAGGAGTTAAAGATACTTAGAGAGGCAGGAGATCAGGATTCTAGGCCCAGCTCTGCCACTAACTGAATGAGGGGTCTTCAGCGTGTCTTTGTCTTACTGTGGACCATCTGACATGTCTATAAAATAGATGTACTAATATGTTTTTTTTAAAAGCCTGCCTGTTTACAGAGTAATTGTAAGAATCAGAAATAATTGATATTTTTAAAACTTCATGTATGATAAAAACATGAGTGTTTTAAATATATATCTATATTTGCATCTTTATGCATTTATATATCCATAACTAATAGATAGGACAAATTCTGTGCCAGCTTTATTATAAATTAAAGTGGGATCAAACAGCATTTTCTGCAAAGCTCCTTCAGCCTTTCATTTGTCCTGCCCATCCTTATTTGGCAATATCTTTCCCATTTTTATTTGTTTCCTTAGGCTACTGTAACCGATAACTACAAACTTAATGACTGAAAACAACAGACATTGATTCTCTCACAGATCTGGAGGCCAGAAGTAAAAAAATCAGATGTCAGTAAAGCTGGTTCTTTTTGGGGGGGTCAGAAGGAGAATCTATTCTATGCTTCTCTCCTAGCTTCAGGTGACAGCCTTCAATCTTCAATGTTCCTTGGCTTGTGACAGCATCTCTCCAATCTCTGCCTCTGTTGTCACATGGCATTCTCCCTGTGTGTCTGTGTGTCTCTGTTTTCTCCTCTTGTAAGGACAACAGTCATTGGATTAGGGCCCACCTAAATGCAGTATACTGCATCTCAACTAACTATATCTGCAAAATGCTATTTCCAAATAAGGTCACATTCTGAGGTTCATAGTACACTTGAGTTTGGGGGGGGGACACTATTCAACACGGTACATCATCCATGTCTGCAAAGTCTGTTGCACAAAGGACTATGAAGAAAGAAACTCCAGATCCTAAGCATCTTTTATATTTATACAATAGACTTACTATGTTGTATTTTGATGACTTCTCCTCGGTGCCATATACCTGCATTCTGTGGAATATTCTCTCATGACACATTGTCTCCCATGAGGTGCATGCATGAGACCCAGGCATGGGAAGTGTCCTGAGAGGGAAGTATAACTGAAAACATACAGTAGGTATCTTGGAGCTCAGGCTTCTGCCTGAGTATGAACCTGGATCCCACCCTGACCATGTTAGGCATTTATGCCGGCATGTGCCAACGTGGAACTGGGCAGATTGTCGACCCAATATGATGAGGAGGAGGCCATACCTTATAAGCTATATTGTCAGGTGTCACATAATTCAGTGTGATTTTCTTGAATATTCTGTCCTTTCTCAGCTGTGCTGTAGAGAATTCAGACTGTGCTTATGTACGTATGTTGGTCATGGTCTCTCTGAGGCCAGATCCGTGGCAGCCATAGGAATTACCAACAGATTCCCAGGACGAAGGGGAATATTTGGAAAAAGAGCTATAGTTTGAAGGTCTACCTACTTCTGATCCCAAACAGCTTTTTCCCTCCACCAAAATCCTTGAAATCCATGAATTTGATTTAATGAAGGCTACAATTTTCATATAAAACATACACTCTGTAAGTCAATGTTTGCTTAATTTAATTGAGACAAAATGGGTTCCATGAGCAATATGTGTCATTGATGAAGTCACTCATACCTCTATATTTCAGCTTCTCAAAATATAGAACAGTTACTATTATCTGCTACTTGCTAGTAGGATTGAGTCAGAATGAATTCATCAAAGGCTTTAGAGTAAATTCTGTATTTTCCAAAGGGAAGGTAAGTGCCCAGCCTCTTAATTATTGGTAAGTATGATTGAGTGTTATATCTTCAAAAGTATGCAGACTGGTGGTAGATGTCCCTTTCTTTCTCATCTATACAATGAAGTACAAATTGTACTCTGACCATCACAGGGATTCTCCAGTGGTCTGGATAATAATTTCTGATAGGCATTAATGAGAAAATTTGAACTGAGAAATATGGATATTCAGATCTGAAAATATTGAAGCAAGCCTTTCCACTTACTTTCTGCTGAGACCATTGACATTTTTCCCTGAATGACCAGCCTGGGCAGGAATCACCGACATCTGAGGACCTCAAGAGCAAGGTCAGTCTTGGTTAAAACTCTGTAAAGAGATGGCTCCAAAAGCACATTTAGAGGCTCCTTTATGTAAAAACTGTGGCTTTCCTTGAATGTATATTTGGATTAAATTAGAAAAAATAGACCTATTACATTTAGACACTCTTATTTAAAGCATCTTGATCAAAAAAGTGATGGCACGAAGACATACTGAGACTATATATTTTAGCATTATTCAGGAAAATATAAGCAGGATAGTATGTGCAAAAGTAGATCTACCCTATGATTTCAGAAGACTGAAACTTACTTGCATGTTATCATATAAAGAACGTCAGGCTGAACAATAAATTCCACAGACCAGCACTGATGACTACTCCACCCCTCACTGGCTGGATGTATCTTTTGCCATTAGGGGCCATGTTTTCTCACCTGTAAAATGAAGGGTTTGAACTAAAGGGTGTATAAGTCACTGAAAATCTGCAGTTATAGTATATACTTCCAATATCTTTTAGTTAAGTCCTTACTCTATGAATTGCAATATACATAATTTTTCACATCTAGTTAGAGTTCTTGTTTTGACACTTTAAATGTAAGGTAGCATTCTTGCCACAACCATGTGTATGTCTGAAGCTTGCTTGGGGAGGGAGGAAAAAGAAAACAGAGGATTTCCCTCCCCCCCTCTTTCACGTATAGATCCCCTTCCCACTCTTCAAACCAAAAAGAGTGTTTTTCCTGGAACTCACTCTGTCTACACTAGTGCACAGTTCCAGGACCTGGGCTGCCCTTGAATCTAAACTGGGAGTGTGTTCACTCTACTTTAACCAGAACTGGAACACTTCACCAAGCGTTTTCGCCCATTCACTATGCAATACTCCTTTTTAAAGTGGTCACCTCCACGTAACATGACCAAGCTTCTCATTGATCCTTCCATTAAGAATTCCTGAATGTAAGGCATGTGGTGTGGACAAGACAATGAGCAGCCGCTTGCTTTTCTGCCTTTAAATCTTCTGACTTGCCAACACCCCACTGAAACACAAACAAGTGAACGCCCAGGACACCAAGCTAGTTAATGACAAGGGGGTCATAGTCTCTTTAACTCATTTTCAATTTGCTCTTTACCTTCTCTTCTTTTCCAGAAATACCCGGATGCACTTTTTATACCTGGCAACAGTCAGCTGAGATTTTATAGTCAACCAACTGTACTTGCACTGGGAATAACAAAAATCACATGCCACTTTCCATCTTTTAAAAGATCTATACACCTAGGTGTACTATGGTGAGATACTGTATTTAATAGGGGTGTCTATCAAGTTTATTGGAATATGATAAAAGAGCACTTCCTTTTGCTTGAGAGGGTGGGTGAAAGAGAACAGAGACTTCTCTGGAGATGTCTTCAGATGGGCACTGAGAAATAAGAAGGATTACAGACAGAAACAGCTCCTCTGTAAAATCAAGTGATTTTTATAACCTGACATGGAGCTAGATTAATAAGACCTAATGGAGCAGGGTGAGAAAATGCAATCCTTTCCACTCTACTCTATAAAATAATTCTAAATTAAAAAACAAAACAAAACAAACAAACAAAAAAAAAATGCTTTTGCCAAGCATTGCATTGCTCTAAAATGCATGTCCATGGAATATTAAAATGCATTAAGTTCAATTTTTCAAAAAGCATTTGTTTATTGATCAGATAATTACATTATATAAGTTCTAAGTGCAAACATATATAAATAAGCAGGAAGGAGATGATGTGTTATTCATTGCTAAATCTACAGGACTTAATTTTTAATGCTTATTGTAGTTGTGAAAAATAATTTGTGAAGATATTTATACATATCAATATTTACCTGCTAGTTTTCTTTCTATTTTTGAGAAGTCTTCAGTTGGCAATGAAGCACAGAATCCTAGGGCATTTAAAAATTTTTGATCTTGGTCCATTAAATGTTTCCCTGTGCATGGAATAATGGCAGATAAAATAAAGACTAAGAGCTAGAAAATGTTTAAAGTACAGTTGGCCTGTACACAAATGTCCTCTGGACTACACAATTGCTATAAAGCAACTAGCATATTAAAATGATCATTTTTGAGTCATTCATAGCAAAAAAAAATAGTTCACGTTTGTGAACACATGTTAATGAACATTAAGATGCCTAAACTCCAATCTCAGCTCTACCACTGACTAGCTCTGTGGCCGGGGGTAAGCTACTCAATCTCTCCAGGCCTTTTTTCACATTTATAAAATGTGGCTAATAACGGTACCTATTTCCCAAGGTTATTAGGATTAAGTAAGTGAATATACAAAAAGCGCTTAGTGCCTGGCACATAGAAAGTGATAAACATGTTAGACATTAGTATCATACACATAACAATCATATAGAAAGTTATTTTTTAAAAAGTTAGCATTAATTGAGTGTCCCTTTGTTTTAACTGTTCCTTTGTTTGTACTGGACATTTTTTTGCTCATGTGTAGAAATTTGAGTTTCAAAGAGGTAAAGTGATGTGTTTAGGATTATAGAGCTGGTGACAAAACTACGATTAAAACCATAAGGCAAAAATCCAATAAATATTAACGATACACCTACTCTGTGCCAGCCCTTTTGCTTGGAGTTTAAAATGTAAAAAATAAGACAGGGCCTCAATCTTTGATAAGCTCAGAGTCTGTTGGAAGACACATAAACAGAAGCAGGGCTTATATAATAAGAGTGTGTTAATCTAACCCATAACTGGAATCACTGCTTCAATAGGATGATTCCAAAATTTGTATTTTTTCCTGAGTTTCCATCTTTCACTCTAGACCCAAATTTTCACCTTTCTACAGGACCAACCTGGATATTTTACTAATTTCAACAAATCTTAAACATAATTAATTCATTTTTCTGGGAATATATCTATTTCTATACTATCTTCTTATTCAAATGCAAACGTTGAAGTCAGATTTTTTAATTCATCTTCCCTTTTGCTCTGAAATCTTGAAGCAGCAATACCATTTTCAATAGTATCAAAAATGTAGCATACTTAATGATTAATCTGCCAAAGGATGTGTAAGACATATACACTGAAAACAAAACAATATATAAATAAGTGGAGAGATATACCTTATTCAAAGATCAGAAGACTACGCATTGTTAAGATACAAATTCTCCACAAATGCAATTCCAATTATAATCTCAACAAGTTTGTTTGTAAAAATTGATATTCTGATTCTTTAATTCTTATGGAAATGCAAAGACCCTAGAATAGCCAAACAACTTTGGAAAAAAAAAAAAAAGAGCAAAGTGGTACCTGATTTCAACACTTATTATAAAGCTACAGTGTGGTCTAAAAATGAATAAAGAGATCAGTGGAATAGAATGGAGTCCAGAAATAGACACACACTTACACGGACAACTGAGTTTTTAAAAACATACAGAGGCAATTCAGTAGATAAAGGACAGCCTATTTAACAAATGGCACTAGAAAATCATGTATCCATACCAAAACAGAAATAAACTTTCATCTATAATTTGTACCACTTAAAAAAATCAACTCAAAATGTTGACTAGATCTAAACTTAAAAAAAACCAAAAAACTATAAAACATAGGAATAAATTCTTAGGAATAAATTTTTGTGACCATGGGTACAGTGGATTGGATTATGTCCCTGTAAAACTCACTGGAACTTGAATTGTCTCCCAAGTTTTATGTATTAGAAACTTACCCCCACTGTGACTGGTGAGAGGGTGGGAAATCCTATTATGGTAATTGAAAGGTGGAGCCTTGAAGAGATGATTGGATTGTAGGACTGTGCAGTAGTGAATGGGTTAATAATGGTGGTCAGGGGCGTGGTTCTGAGGGCTTTAAAAAGAGAGTGAATGAGGAGGTTACTCTCTCACTCTCTCCGCTCCACCATTTTTGCAATGTGATACCCTGCCATCACTGAAGTCACCACCAAGACCCTCACCAGATGTGTTCCCTGTATTTTTGGCTTCCCAGCCTCTGAAACTGCAAGAAATAATTTTTTTTTTTTAATAAATCACCCAGTTCCAGGTATTTTGTTTAAGCAATAGAAACAGACTAATACAGTAGGTTAGGCAAAGATTTCTTTGATAAAACACTCAAAGCAAGATCCATAAAAGAATAAACTGATAAGTTCAACTTTATTAAAATTGAAAACATCTCCTCTTTTAAAGACATTGTTAGGAGAATGAACAGACAAGTCATGGAGAGGGATAAATTACTTCCAAAGCATATATCCAGTAAAGGGCTTATATCCAGAATATATCTCTAAAAACTCTCACAAGTCAAAAACAGAAAACCCAATACCTCAATTTAAAAAACAGGCAAAAGATCTGAACAGCCACCACCAAAGAATTTATATGGGTGTCCAACAATCACATAAGAAGATGCTCACCATCATTTACCAACAGGCAAATGCAAACGTAAGTGAAAATGAGAAACCACTTTGTATCTCTTATGATTGCTAAAATTTTAAAAACTGATCATACCAAGTGTTGGCAAGATTGTAGAGCAGCTGAAACTCTCCAACATTGCTGGTGAGAAAGTGAAATGGTAAACCATGATGGGAAAAGGTCTGGCAGTTTCTTAAAAATTTTAACATATATTTTTACCATATGATCCAGCTATTCTCTCATATATATTTACCCAAGAGAAATGAAAGGTTTCCCATAAGTGGCAATGACACCCCCACCCCCTACTTGGGTTACTCAGCCCCTTGGGTAGACACAGGCAGAACCAAAGTCTCCATGGATCCAGGTAGATCAGAGGAAGGTGCTTGAGTTGCTGCAACTCCCCCAGGAAGACTGAGACAATCGATCTTGCTAGAAAATGAAGAGTAGGTAGCAAATGAACTCAAAATCCACAGGAAAGACCGAAGCCATCACTAGGGTTGATGTATCTGCAGGAAAGGCAAGCAATTAAGAACCAGGGGCAGGCAGGGGTGAGTGGATATGGGCTGGCACGTAAAGTGTGGTCCTCCCTCTTGAACATGTTCTCTATCAGCATCTCCACCAGGCATCGAGCTCTGTTTAAGAGCTCAGGCTTTGGAGGCGTTCAAACCTGAGTTCACCTCCCAGCTCTGATGCTTATTACCTATGTGCCCTCTGGCAAGTAACTGATCTCTCGATTTCCTTATCTGTTAAAGGAGGGCCATATCTTCTGTAGAGAGTTCTGAAGATTGAAGAAAAAGGTATGTATGAAAACACTTGCACAGTTCCTAGCACGTAGAAAATATTTCATAAAGAGTGACTGCTGCTGTTGCTATCCATGCACACTTTCTCCATCTCCCTGCCGCTGTCCCTGATTGTGACATCGTCAGCTCTCACCTGAATTACTGCAACCACCTTTTAATGGGCTTTCCCAATGGTGGCGTTTTCTCCCCAGTGCATCCTTCCCAGTCTGTCATCTTTTAAAAATGTAAACTTGATATTCAACTTTCTTACTATTCAGCACACTTCATGAGGATAAGCAGCGTGTCTTGTTCAGAACTGTAGTTTCTTTTTCATGCTTAGTGCAATGTCTAACGCATAACAGGTGTATGAGTTTGGGTATGAATACATGAACGAACACAGAAAGAGAATGAGTTGATTGTGACAGATGGAATGAGAGTTGGAGGCATTCCAGACACAGGGATGGAATATTTAGCACCTGTATTCTTTTCGATTTCTACTTTTATATATATATATTTTAATTGTTTTTATGGGGATTTTTTATTGAAGCATAGTTGATTGTACATATCTGTAGGGTACAGAGTTGAATATCAATATCTGTGTGCAATATGTGATGCTCAATTCAGAATAATTAGCATCTTCAACATTACACAATGTAATAATTTTCCGTGGCCCTTTACCCTCCTCGCCCTCCTCTTTTCCCACCTCTGGTAACCTCAGTTCTGTTTTCTCCTTTCGAAAGTTCAACATATTATATGTGATGCTCAATTCAGAATAATTAGCATCTTCAACATTACACAATGTAATAATTTTCCGTGGCCCTTTACCCTCCTCGCCCTCCTCTTTTCCCACCTCTGGTAACCTCAGTTCTGTTTTCTCCTTTCGAAAGTTCAACATATTATTGTGATTGTTGTATTTTTTTTTTTTTTTTTTTTTTTTTTTTGGTTTTGTTTTGTTTTCAGCTCCCACCTATGAGTGAGGACATCCAGTATTTTTCTTTCTGTGCCTGGCTTATTTCACTTAACACAGTTTTCTCTAAGTTCATCCACATTGCTGAGAATAGCAGCATTTCATTCTTTTTCTACTGTGTAAATAGGCAAATATGCCACATTTTCCTTATCCCGTCAACTGACAATGGACATTTAGGTTGGTTCCAACTCTTGGCTTATAGATTATCTTTTAAATGTTTTTTTTATATTGCATTCATTAGGTGATCCTCCTACCTGTGGGGACAAGTTCGTTAAAGAATTACGAAACACTGATGTCAAATATTTTATGGATTAAAAAAGCATGTGTGGGGAGATGAAGAAAGGGGCAAGAAGTGGGGGTGGGGTTAGGATAGGTCATCATAGCAAAGAGAACAGCTGTGCCAAGGCATGATCATATGAAACAGGCTGGTGAACTAAGAGAAGTAGAAAGGAGAGTGGGAAGCCAAAAAATGGGACATCCAAGACATAGTTAGAAAACTGTGAGGCGTGTATGGTGGGAGTAGGAATAGAGTACACATAGGGGAATATTGGCCAATGGTCAAGATAGCCTTGTTACATTTTCTGCCAAATATCTCTTACTCTATGTCTACCATTTCCTGGAATACATATTAAGCAGCTTGGCATGTTTCAGCATGTCTCATGTCCAGCACTGATTATAAAGTAAACATAAAGCACACATTTCAGGAGTACTAGAGCGCTTTTCCAGTTGTAAAGCAGTGAATCTCCAAAATGCTGTGGGCTGTAAATATTGTAATCACCATTTTACAAAAGCCAAAACACAGAATGAGAGGGTCTGAATAAGCATTTTCAAATCACACAGCAAATAACAGACAGCTGGATTTTAAACTCAGTTCTTCTGCCCTTTTCATTAAATTTTGTTTGATATTTTGGACATATTCCAAACCTAAAAATTATAATTAAGCAAGATGGAATAATAGGGATCAGGGGGCTTCACTAAATAGCATTATATTATTCTGCTTTGGAAAGAAAAACAAGATGTGTTTGGAAGATGGAAAAACACCTGTTTACTCAGGAACTACTGCATCATGGCCAATAGTGATCCAGACAAGAAAACTGGGACATAATCTATATACTCAGATAAACTTCCTGAGAAACGTGTAAATCTTTAACCAAATATATGAGTGCAACAAAATTAGAAAAATATTTTAATATTTATGGCACCAGGAAGAGTCAATCAATTCCCGGCATGTTTTCAAGTATTTCCCTTGTCAACTACCATGTCAGACAAGATACTACTTAGCATCAGAACTATCCTTAGAGTTTCCTGATGTGGATGTCACCCCATTTTACGGATGATGAAATTAAGCTAAATGGAATTTCAGAGTTTTTTTTAAGACTATGGTATTAAATACCAAGATCAAGATTAAAACCCAGACATACAAAACCCCAGATCTGTCCTCTACCCCCACTATACCAGGTAGTTTTGCTGCCCACTCAAGTGTTGTTTTTTTATAGGCATTGATCACCCAAAATCCCCTGTGAGACCCCACTATAATGCCCAACCCAAAAAATCCTATACTGTATAAGCAAACAGAATTGTTTCAGGTATAAGTTCAAGTTGAGTTCAATCTATGCAGCATCAGAGATTCCAAATGTGTTCTAATTCTACCCAACATCCCCTTTTACCCCATAAAGAAAACTGTGGTTGAGATTCTAAAACTTCTGAATTTCCTATTTGACATTTTAAATATTCCAGCTGTTGTCCTAACAACCATGTCTTATGAGTACCCAATCACAGCCTTGGAAAGTGGGACCAGATGCCCTGCCAAGTGCTTACAGTTTAATAGTAAATAAATGAGTCCCGAGTAGTTCTCTTATAGCTAACTAGGGAGCCCATTCCCAGCTGCTGGGTCCACTAACAGCTGAGTAAATACATTGCTAGAAGCTGCAGCCAGAGAATTACCATTCAGTGCCCATAGCCCAGGATACACTAAGACTGCTGTTGTTTACCCATTAGCAGGTGGGAAATTACCAAAGCCCTCACTACTAAATCCCCTGCTAAGTTGTCTGTAAAAAGGATTGTTCTATTTATTAAACTGGAATATTATAGCCAGGACCCTTTTGATTTAGATAAAAGTAGATTAAAATCTTTAAGTTGTACCAAAAGCCTGTATAAATGCTTGTAGCCTCATTACTAAGCCTATGGTTATGGTCAGCTTGTCCATTCCTGTGCACTGTATGTATCCATCACAGCAGTGAGGGTGAAAGAAGCAAGCAATCAATTTTTTTTAACTTACATTTACCAGTTTATTGTAAAGGATGCAATAAAGGATGCAAATGAACATCCAGAAGAAGTGATACAAAGGGTGAGGCCTGGGAGGGTCCTGAGTGCAGCGTTTGTCCAGTAGAGTTTGGGGTGTGCTACCCTCTGGCACATGGATGCATTCACCAACCTAGAAACTCTCTGAATCCCTTCATTTAGGGATTTTATGGAGGTTTTATTTATTTCTTTATTTACTTGTTGATGCTCCACTCAATATTGTCATTCTTTTATTCTGTTATGCATTCCTCTAATGAAAACCTATGTTAGGCTCTGGCTATTGTGCTCAGTGGGAGTATTTGGGGTAGATAACACTGTCTGCATCCTCATGGGATAGTATGGGATGAAGAAATCATTTTGCTTCTGTGTGACATATATAGCAGTAGACACACATTCAGGCAAAGAACTGATACCTCTAGCAGAATTAAGCAAGGGATGGCCAGCAGCAGACATGTGAGCTCGGTTTTAAGGATGGATTTGAATGGGTGGTATGTGTGTGCTGGGGAAGTGTGGGCATCTGTTGAGAAATGTCATTCCATGTAGAGAAAGCAACATGGAGCAGGGAACGGAGGAGTGAAGCAGCATAGCCCGTTTCAGGAAGTCTGAGGAACTGAGAGTGACACAAAAACAAGGCTGGGAGGTAGAAATGGATGAAGATGTGGCCTCTCCTTTCAGCAATACAACTTGCTTAGGTCAAGGCTGAGTTCGGTCTGTAGACCGGTGTCCAGATTCTAGCATAAGCCCCATCTGCCCTGCTGCCAAGCAAGATACAATCCCTTTTCAGTGCCACATGATCCTTTCTTGGACCGCTGTTAGACCCACTCTCTTCTCCTATAGCTTTTACCTAATGCTATTAACGCCATCATTTGTTCTGCAGAGCAGGGATTTATTTTTCCCTCTGTGGTCCTCTAATGCATGTTTTGTCCCTGTAGCTGCTTATATTAGAGTGTGGCTCATTAACTAGAGTGGAAGACTTTGGAGTGTAAGGATCATTTGTTCTATGTTTACAGAGCTTCTATTTGGGCCAGACCCTCTGCTGTGTGCTGATACATAGATAAATATAAATAACAGCATTTTCTTTCAAGGAGCATACAATCTATCAAATTCTAGGCAAAAAGCAGGAAAATAAAGATTATGCAATATGTTACTGGCAATGTGTTAGAGGTAAGTATGAGAAGCTGAGGAAGCATTGGAGATGAGCTCCCTAGCCTGGCTCTTCCGGCAGTCTCACTGATTTTTCTCTTCATCCTAGTGCCAATCCCAAGACCATGGACAACGCTGGTTAAGTTGTTATGGCAATACTGACTTATGGAATGAGTATTGAACTGCAGTCTAGAATCCTGAGTTCATGTCTATTTCTCTAAAACTAATAGCTGAACAAGTCTTGATCATTGTTTTCCTATGAAAAAATAAAATAAAATAAGTATCCTCAATTTGCAAAGCACTTTCTAGTTTTCAAAGTGGTTTTATATGTAATGACTCATCTACTTGTATAATCGACCCATTTACAGTTGCAGAAACTGGGCTTTGAAGATTAAGAGGAAGAGTTTGGGCTTGAAATCAGGATTTTCTATTAATTTCAAGTCGTATGTTTTATTTCCCTCTTCTATACGTGATTTCTAAGGCCCCATACAGCTCTAAAACTCCATATTCTGTGACTTGAGATTTCTTATTCTTAATGAAGTGTTACAAACTTATCACTTGTTCATTTCAACTATGTTTGAAAGAACAGTGGCCTTGGCAGATGTCATTTTTGTTTTGTTCTGAACAGAAATAACGATGGTTCTTCCTGCTGACAGTAGCTCCTCTCCCTGACCTGAGCACATGCTTCCACCCCCAGACGGCAGAGACCCTGAGGGTATCTGTTCCGAGGCAGTGCCGGCACACCTGCCACGGCTTTGAGATATAACAATTTCCTGTAGTGCATGGTGGTGACATCTGCCCTGTAACAAAACTTTTCTTTACGGTTTCCAGAAAGGTTAAGATCTTGCTCACTAAGTTTTTCTTAATGGCCACATGTCTCTTTTGGTTCAATGTGTATGCTGTGCTATGTTATATATTGTCAAGGACAATGGACTTGGAATAAGACGGCTTGATCTGGGTCCTGAACTGATGCCTTGTGACTTGGGGCCATTTAGTTAGCTTCTATGAGTCTTGACTATCTATAAAACAGGAATAATAATTGTAACTGTCCTACCAACAGCTTAGTGTTGGTATGATAATCAACTGCTATAAAAATGACACATTGTTATTATTACTACAGTTTTATTAGTAGCTGAATTACTGCAGAATTGGACAAATACACCTAGAAAAGAATTAACTTGCAGTGTGATTCATTCAAGCAGATTCTGCAGGAACTCTGTCTTTCTATAGCACAAGGAGACTGTGCTAAAAGAAATGCAGCCTCACTTCTGCAGATTTGAGAGAGGAAGGAAAAATATTCATGTTTATGAATCTCACCATTTTCCAGATGTGTACTAGGCATGTGGCATTTAGTGTATTCTGAGCAGCCTGTGCTACAAAGTTGGTTTAATTATCCCCATTTTATAAGTGAGGAAACTTAATGGCTGAGGGATTAAGGATCACATCTAACATCATTTAGCTAATATATAATATTTTATATTTTTTCCATATTTATGTATATGAAAATTATATACACATTATATATATATACACACACACACACACACACACACACACACACACAAACACACACACACAAGGGTATTTTTTAAAGTTCATGTAAAAATGGAATTAAAAGATAACAGGAATCCTTCCATGAACGTTCTGAAACCCCCCTATCTGGCCTTGTCCTGTAAGTGTCAAGATTGAGATCGAATCCTGACCCATGACCTTAGAGCCCATTGAGGTGAGACAACAGGGTCTGCAGTCAACAACAATAGTTTTAGGCAATGACATCTGTGTCTGGATTCCACCTGTCCCACTTGATTGGTCTGACAGTAATAGTGAGCAACTTAGAGAAAATGTCTGGGTTTCAATTTCTGCATCTGAAAAACGATGATCACCATCATGAGAACACATGGCACAAGTCTGGCAGAGTCGTGCTCAATAAATGAGAATTTTCTTCTCTCCTTGACCGTGCACCTCCACTCTGGATTCACACATAAGCTGAGGAAACATTTCTCATTTATCCCTGCATGGTACTGAAAGCTCCTCAAGAGCAGGGGTAACAACTTATTCATCCACATGTCTCCACAAGACCGAGCGTAGTACTGGAGGAAGAATGTGTAACTGGGGTACTCGGCCTGAACATTATTAGACTTGGCACCTGAAAGCCTGGGTTTAAGTCTGGGTTCTGCTTGGGTGATGGTAGACAAACTTTCCTCTGTCCTGGGACTCAGTTTCTCCTTCTGTATAGTAATTCCTCTATCACAGGCTTATCATGGGTAAGTGACATAAAGTCTATTGTCAAAGCACTTTGAAAACTCTAAATTTGAGATGATACTATGAATGATTGAATAAACTTTGTTGCCACCTAAAATAAGGCACCTAATTTAAATCTGGTCTAACGTTGCTCCTCTCATTTCATCTTTCCTACGCATCTCCATTCTCTCTGGCTTTTAGTGGCATGACACTGTTTAGCTCTGGAAAATATTCAGGGCTATGTGAAACCAGTGAACAAAACAGTTGACCACATTAATTACAGGAAACTTGTTGAGTCTGAGGGTCATGCTTTCCAGTTCTGATTATTTGCTGAGTGTATTCAACTGCTTTCTGTTTCCTGGTGTGAACACGTATTTCCACTCGCCTCCCTGCTTTCCGGCACAGTTGCTCCCTACAAAGCCTATTTTCCTCGGTAGATTGGAGGGATACAGATAAATGTTGAAGATATATTTGTATCTAAGTGAAGCAGTCTAAATATAATCAAAAGAAGTAGAAAATTGGAATTGTCCTATCATTTTATAATGTGAAAACCAAACACTAATGAACGGGATGAATTCCAAGGGATCTTGAGAACTTGTCTGCATCTAGGAGAGAGATCATGTATAACTGTACTGAATTCCTACATAGGCTTCCAGATCTTACTGTGGGAGTCATCATAATTGGGATGTTTTATGAAATTGCATTAGCTTTTGTCACTTAATAGATTTGGATTTCTTGTCAGTTATTGCAATCGTCAGTTTCACATGTTTATTGAAGAGGGTAAAAGGCAATGGTGATTGCTTTTTCCTACTAAGGTATCCAAGAAGTGTCTTAATATGCAATGGTTTCAGTATGATCAAACACTCTTATGTAACAGACAACCCAAATTTAGCATTGTAGCAGATGAACGGATTAAAGTCAACTTTTTTCAAATATATAAACATTATAAAAATAAAAGCATTGCCTCATCATAAAAGAAGAATATACTTCCTGAGAAATTTACAGAGTCAGAGAGAATGACAAGATGGTCTTTTTTTCTTTTTTCTTTGACAGAAGATTGTTCCAGAGCACTAGTGGAAACTTAAAATTAGATATAAGATACAGAATCTGCCCAAATTTTATAGGTGAGAAAACAATTAGGGTGACTTGAGAAGAAAAACACAGTATTTTAACAGCTGCTATATTTTAGACATTTGAGTGTACATGGCACTATCTTAGGTATTTGTAAATATTGTACCTTTTTTGTTCCTCAAAAAGAAAAAATCTGATATCAATATTTGCCCCCACTTTATATATGAATAAATTTGAGCTTATAAAGGATACCTGGTTTCCTAGGGCTGTGTACTCAGTGTCAGAATAAGGGTTAGAACTCAGGTCTCAAACATCAGACCTATTTTTCTTTCCTATATAGCATGAACAATATGTGTTAGAACAAAGGAGTGATATAATGAAAAGTTTTCCTTATGAAAAACATGAAACATGTAACTATTAAGACTATGCTGCTTTTGATGTAGCAAGCACTATATTCTTGGGTTTTTTTTCTCACAACGTTTGCTAATCAAGAAGTAGTTAAATCCAGCAAATGCAGTGCACACACTTTCCCTGGCTCTATCAAGCATCACATATGTAATACATGATAATAATGTTATTTAAAAATCTTGTTTGATTTTTAAATGCATATCCCCTTTTTTTGTTTGCTCTGTTTATACAGCCTGCATAGGTTCATGAGCAATTTGAAATATGCATCTCCCTGATTTTTTTTCCTCTGCACATGTTTTTCCTCTGGACACAGTCTTAAATGTGGACCACTTACTTCTCTGTAACAATCCCATCTTCAGAGTCAAAGGCTCACTGCTGCAGTTCGAGCATGAGTTGAATAAGGTCATCTTGGGATTTATGAATCATCTCTTCCACCATGCTTTACGGGCAAATTCAAACTAAAAACCAAACCCGTTTGGCATTGACTCAAGGTGAAACTTCCTGAAGCAGTGAAAGGAAAAGGAAAACTATTTAAAGCCATATCTTCTCAAATAGAGTCTAACCCCAGTGACCGTATCATGTGATAAGCAAGAAACCCAGCATGCAGGACTGTAGAACTTTTTGGTAGAAAAACCAACTGGCATCCTTGGCCTACCAATTCAGTTACCGATTTTAGCTTCTTTTTGTCCACATTGATATTTGGTGGTCAAAGAAATCCCCCTCACTGAAATATTGGTCTGTGCCACTTTCTTACAGGCTTCATTTCGAAGAAGGAAAATCCACTCATTCCTTCAATTGATTGATCAGTCAGTTAACAAGTATTTGCTGGAAAAGTTACCACCATTTGTTAAATATTTGTTACATATTTGATGAGCAATTCTACATATTTAATTTTACTTAATCTTAAAAAGAACAAAAACACTGATGCCATACAAAAATATGTGAGAAAAGCTCTCTGGTAAAGGCAAATGTAAAAAGTAGTATTATTGTAATTTAGGTTTGTCGCTACACTTTTCATGTTTTTATAGGATTTAAAAGAGAAAAGCACAGAAAATAAGCATGAATGTATGCTAATGGCTGCACAATATATAAAGATGTAATTGTGGCATCAATAATACAAAGGGGGAGAGGGGTGGACCCGTAAAGGAGTAGAGTTTTTGCATGCAACTGAAGTTAAGTTGATATTAGTTCAAAACACATTGTTCTAATTTTAGGATGTTATATGTAATTCCCATAGCAACCACAAAGAAAATATCTATAGAATATGCACAGGAGGAAATGGGAAGATAATCAAAATGTGTCACTACAAAAAATCTACTAAACACGAAGGAAGACAGTAAGGGAGGAAACGAGGGACAAAAAGCTATAAGATGTGGGGAAAGCAAATAACAAAATGGCAATGATAAGCCCTTCCCTATCAGTAATTACTTTAAATGTAAAAGGATACATCAAACGGAAGATTATTCAGCCATAAAAAGGAAGAATACATGCTAAAACATGGATGAATCTCGATGACAGTATGCTAAGCGAAATAAACCAGTCACAAAAAGACAAATACTGTATGATTTCTCTTATTTGAGGTACCTAGAGTAGTCAAATTCATAGACATAGGGAATGGAAGCGTGGTTGCCAAGGACTGGGGAGAGGGTGCCTAGGGAGTTATTGCTTAATGGGTACAGAGATTCAGTCTTGCAAGATACAAAGTTCTGGAATCAGATAGTAGTGATGGCTGCATGACAATGTGAATGTACTTAATGCCCCTGAACTGTACACTAAAGAATAGTTAAGATGGTACATTTTATGTTATGTATATTTATTACAATTTTTTAAAGAAATAACAAAAAAAAGTGAATTAGATATCATGGTTCCCATCTTACAGTTGTGTAAACTAAGATTTAGAGCTATTCAGTGACATATGTGGTCCCATGGCAAGATGGAGTCAGAGCTTGGACATTCCACTGAGGCCTCTGTAAAGTGGACCCTAAACAAACAAAAAATAAAGCCACACAGAATTTCCATCTGCATAATAAAGGCAATAATTCTTTCTCACATAATTTTGTAGGTGACAATCTTTTTAAAAGAAATATGAGTATTATGACTTGGGAAGTATATAAAGTATATAAACTTTTCAATTTGAGAGATGAAAGGAAAATTCTTGAGCTCTTTTATGGCCTTAAACTAGTTTCCTCTTGAGTGATGAATGATGGAATGAGTAAGCACCATGCTTTTTATATCTGGTCGGTGAAGGTTTGTCTTGATTTGTATCCCAAAAAGGGGCTGCATCTCAGTGAGATTTCTCTGCAAGATCCTGGTCAGGAGGCATTGAGAACGAACATTTGATGCCACAGAATCAGAGATCAGAACAGATAAGGGTCTCCTGGACTTTGAATTACGTGCCAAGGATTATGCTAAACTCTGGAAATAAACAGACTTTGTAGAACCTCCTGTTTAGCCATTTTTGTCCTAAATTGATGAATAACAGAAATGAAGGCCTCTGTTCTCTATTGGGAATATACAAGAAATATTAATTTCCATTTATAGAACACTAGATAATTCATCAAGTACTTCAAATATTACCCTGGTCCAGGCAACATAGACCTGGAAATATCAAAACATCTGAACTTGCCCTTGAGTAGGGCAGAGGAAGTCAACAGCGAACATGAGGTGGTTGTTAACCAGAAGGGAGTCACTGAAAGCACCTTACCCCATGGCAGGAAGGGCTAGCAAAAGATGTGTTAATTCCCGGAGGTAGTTTCACCTCATATCAAAATTTTACATGGGTTCATTGACTGATGATAGCTCTCAGTAGCACCAAAAGACATGTATATTAGTGTGTTTTCTGTTGCTTATAACAGAATACCTGGAACTGGGTAATTTATAAAGAAATAGAATTTATTTCTTACAGTTTTGGAGCCTGGGTAGTCCAAGGTCCAGGGAACACATCTGGTGAGGGCCTTCTTCCTGGTACAGGGTACTGTGGAGACTCACGGTATGACATAGTGAGGGCTGGGTGAGAACATGTTATCACACTCACTTGCTGTCCTTATAAAGCCACCAGAGCCACTCCCTGATAATTCATTAAGCTACTGACCTTTTAATCCATGAATGGATTAACCCAGTCATGAAGGCAAGTCCTCATGATCCCATCATTTCTTAATACCCTGTTGGAAGTTAAGTTCCCACATGAGCTTTGGAAGGGAGAAACATTCAGACCATAGCACATGACTCTGAATACAAAAAAGTTTCCAAAGATGCTCTGGTCTGTGAAAAAGTGCTAGGTATGAATCGTCCTGTGTAGTGGATATTTGTTTTTCTCGACTCCCCAACATCTATTGCACATTTTTACTTGGGAATTTTTTTCTTCACCACTGGATAAAATCAGGGAAGCAGAGAACTGACGTAGCCGGGAGGTTAGCACATGTCCTGATGTAGCCAAGCTACACGCTCTCTTCATAGAATTTTTTAAAATTTCTTTTTGTTTTTTAGTTTTTCTTTCTTTCTTTTTAATCTGTTTTAGTATTTTTATCACTTCCTAGAATTTGAAGAGACAGAACATGTGTGTGGTTCATGTGTTCCAGCAGTTGCACCCTATTAAGCTTGGCAAGCAGGTCGTGCTCTGAAGCCTCTGTTGCTGCCTGGATTCTGCCTTGCTTAGCCTGGTTTTTGTTTTTCCTCCCACCCTCTGAGCTTCCCCTTAGCCTTCCAACAAAATCCCTTTTTGCTTAAGTTAGCTGGAGTAGGTTTCTGATGCTTAACACCAAAGGATCCTAACCGACATACGTTCACTCATTGATTCACTCATGCATTTATTCATTCAATAATCATTTATTAACCAAATATTTCGTGCAGCTCCTGAAATTAAATTTGACATAGCAACTGCTCCCAAGGTCACAGCTCACTGGGAGACACCATGCTCACCCCCCTATTTCCCATGCTTCATTCATGTTGTCCATTCTACTACCTGCAATGCCCTCCTTGCCCCCCTGTTTCTTCCCACTCGCACCTGTCATTGAAGACTTAGCTCTTTGAAGAAGCCTTTGCTGAGTCCAGGCTGGGTTAGATGATTCTGCTCTGGACTTGACATGTCCCCACAGGTAACTCGGCTGCAGGCCCCTTCACTAGGGGGTGACCTCCCTGGAGGCAAGGACTTGTGCCTTTATCTCCCAACGCCCAGCATAACATGAGACCCTCAGTGGGCTCTCCTTGATGTCCTCCTGAAGAAATGGAGTGTGACAATTGTTGGAACAGATTTATATGCAAGGTGCTAGCAGGAGAACAGAGAAGGGAGGGGATAAATTTGCCTCCAAACAGAGGGCTGTGAAAGTTTCAGAGAAGTAGCAATACCCAAATCAAATGTTAAAGGATGATTAAAAGTTTTCAGGTAACAAGGAATAAAATTATTGGGCAAGCAGGGGAAGAACCACATAGAATGTCATGAATTCATGAGAAAGAATAGAAAGGGGAGGCCAAGTACCTCAATGTGTCTGGAATATATAGATTTTTAGTGTCATGAGGGCAGTGCATAAGGAAAAGAAGCAGATCTGAGGTCTTGGAGAGCTTTGTTTGTCACGTTAAAGGTGTTTAGACTTTGTCATTTGTCATGAGAGGTAACGTGACTATTAGTCTGCTTGGGCTGCCATAACAAACCACAGACCGGGTGGCTTAAATAGCAGAAATTTATTGTCTCACAGTTGCAGAGGCTACATCAGGATCAAGGTATGGACAGGTTTGGTTTCTTCTGAGGCCTCTCTCCTTGGCTTGCAGATGGCCACCCTCTCACTGTGTTTTCATGTGGTCTTTCTTTTGTGTATGTACATGTCTTTATCCTTTTCTTATAAATTTCCTCCTCTTATAAGGACAGCAGTTATACTGGATTAGGGCCCACCCTAAAGATTTCATTTTTAATTAATTACCTCTTTAAAGATGTTATCTCCAAATATAATCACACTCTGAGATACTGAAGATTAGGACTTCAACATATGAATGTGCAGGTGAGGCACAGTTCAGGCCATAACAATAACCTAGAGACTAGGAGCAGAGTCTCTGGAAATAGATTTCTTGGGTTCAGGTTCTTGCTTTCTCATCTAGCAGCTGTACGACTTTGGGCAAGTTACCTAAGCTCTCTGTTCCTTTGTTTCCCCATCTGCAAAATGGTAGTAACTACTTCTTGGGTTGTTAACCATGAGAAGAGTTTTTGATATAACAATAAATAAAAGAAAACATATTCAATGGGGAGGGACATAATTAGGTGTCACTCTGGGAACAGGCTATGCATGGGCTGAAGTAGAAAAGCTGGAAGCCAGGAGACCAATAGGACAAATGGGATTTTATCACCTAGTTCATATCAGAGAAAGGAGAGGAGTCTCATACAGGTCAAGATGTCAGCATCAACTGGGATAGGGAAAGTGTGTTTGGGGTGAAGGGAGAGGTGCTCAGTTAGAGACATTCTAGTTTGCGGTGCTTGAGATTCACCAAAGAATTGGTCTAGCAGATAATGACACATGGAGGTCTAGAGCTTGGGACAGAATTTAGGCCTTGAAATAAAAGAGTTGAGGGTCATACATGAAAAAGTGGTAGCTGTGCTCATTAAGCTGTGGATGAGATTGTCCACAGAAAACCAAACTATATGACTTTGAGACTAGAACCATAGTTCAAGAACACAATCCCCAAAGAATGTAAGACCAACGCCCACATAGTCACAAAAGGCCATTTCTATTATCAGGGCCCTACATAAGAACGTGCCAGGTCTATTGTAAATAGCACTTCAATAAACATGGTAGTGCAGGTATCCCTTCAATGTGATGATTTCCATTCCTTTGGGAATACACCCAGCAGTGGGATAGCTGGGTCATAAGGCAGTTTACGATAATCAAGACTTGGAACCAGCTTCAATGCCCATCATTGGATGAGTGATAAGGAAAAGGTGTTATATTTATATAATGGAATACACCTGTGCTGTAAAAAAAAGAATGAAATACTGCCATTTACAGCAACATGGATAAACTTAGAGAAAATTTTGTTAAGTGAAATTAGCCAACACAGAAAGAGAATGTTCTCACTTACATGTGGGAGCTAATAAAAATAAATAAATAAACAAACAAACAAATAGGGAAAAAAAGACACAACAATCACAATAATTCCTTGAACATGTTAAGAGAAGAGAACAGATCTGATGTTGCTGGAGGTGGGAAAAGCCAGGGCAAGGGAAGGGCGGAATTGGTAAAGGCCACAAAAGTCAATTACATTGCATAATGATAAATAATCATTTTGACTTTTACCACCAAAAAAAAAAAAAAAGAACATGCCAGGTCTCATTGCAGAGTGACTCACCAGCCTCCAGTTCCCAAAAATGAGCATCAGGGAAGACAGAATGGGATAGAGGACCCTGATATCCATCCTCTTTCCAATACATCCTATTGTGCTGTGATTGAGTAAAACTTAGATATCTAAAGTATCATGGATTTAGTTCACAGTTGTCCCTTAGGCCCGGGAGATAAAGACACTAATCAAATGTAATCTCTTTCCTCAGAAATCACCATCACCACTACGTATGTGATTGTGACTTTTAGCAGGTATTCAGGTCATTCTGAGCTAGTATTCTCCTCTGAAAAATTACAATAAAATTACACTGGCCTTGCCCTTCCTCTGGTATCACAGTGATGACCTCTAATATAATAGTACTTTATAATTACCAAAACATTACACCTATGGAGTACTTCTGTAGCATTATTGTTATTATTCAACACTGACGTTGTCTAGTGATATTTCAATATAAAGGTATCCAGTGGACCCTGCTTTTGTCTGCTTAAGGCAGCCATCTGGTGACTGCAAAATGACTATGTACGAAGAAAGCCATTTTATCACAAACCATGTGAGAAGTCATTTGAGAAAGATATCCCCCACCCCAGGCATGCTGTGATGAAGGGCAACATTCATTTCAGTATTATTCAGTCATGGGACACAGCAACCGGGCAGGAAGTGGAGCCCAATCTTACAGATGGCTGATTCAGTCTCCAGACCATCTGCAGATGAGTACTAAGGCCCTGCCTTGTTAGTCAAGCAGGAAATATCCAAGGCAGCTGGAAAGAGGAGAGTGGCCTGGTTTAGTGAGAAGTCCACCAGGCTGGGAGTCAAGAGACTTGGCCCCCCATCCCAGCTCCACCACACATTAATGACCTTGCTAAACATGGACAAGCCATTTTTCTTCTCTGGGCTTCAGGTTCTTCCTCTGCAAACAGAGACTTGAACTAGAGTCTCTCCTGGGGAAAGGAACATCCCCCCAGTGGGCATCTAATATTTCCCAGTAGTCTATTACAATACCAAAAATGAATGCACAATTGGCAAAGTAAAGGACATCACCCTGGGATGTGAGGGAAATCTGGCTGCAACATCTGTCACCCCACTGATCGCCAGCATTGACTCGGCTGACCTGGCTGGCTAGGCAGGTGTCCCCTTCCTCCCTCACTGCTCTGTGTGCATCCCTCCCGAAGCTGTTCACTTGGTCAAAGAGGACGAGCTTCCCCCATAGAGGAGAGAACCATTCTTCAGTCCAGGGCATACGAGCAGCCGCGCTCCCCTGCTAGAACCTCCAAACGAGCCCTCAAGGACATCACCTTATTTCATAGATGGAGATGCTAATACTCAAATGAGGTCATTTCAGCTCGAACTTCTCCCTCTGCTCCGTCTCTGCTATGTTTCTACTGCTCACTCAGGACCAGCTCCATGAGAGTGCGTGGGCGCAGCATCTGGTTTAATGCTCTCCTGTCAGGTCTTAAAATTCTTAGTAATTTTGGAAGAAAGGCCTTTCGTTTTGCACTGGGCACCATGTATTATTTAGCTGATCCTGCCTTGATTCCATGATCCAAGGCAACTGAGCCTCACAGTGGGGGGTGAGAAACACACAGAGGTACCTTCCACAGTTCTCATTCTGTGGAACCCCAGTGATGTGGGAAGGGTGAAGGGGACAGAATGCGAGCTGATGAGAGTGAGTCCATACTCCCAGGGCAAGACACAGGGTCGATAGCTATGGACAGTGAAAAGCAACTCTCATGATCTAGGGAGAACTAGGAATTAGCTCTATGCCTTCAGTTATTCTGACCTTCCGGAAAAAGCTCTCTTTGTAGTGACTCAAAAAGTCAGGAGCTGAGTATGCGTTTAGTGTGGGGGTGATAGGCAAACGTCCTTCAAACCTCTGATTTCTCTGAGTCCTCAGGCTAGTGATCACAGTAAGATTCAAGTAGGAGATGGGAAAGGAAGATAAAGCCTTTGTTCAAATGATCACCCTAAACCCAGGGTCCTAAATCCCACCAGAGCTCTTCCAGTGTGAAAGTCTGATGCAGAGATTAAGGTTTCCAGGCGGCACCTCACACCTCACACCACTCCCTGTCAAAGCTAAGTGGCCGCTGAGTCCAGGGTTGTCACCACTGACAGCAGTCAGACCCAGCTGTCCAGAGTTGTCCAGGATCTCCTGAGAGCTTCATGCCTCCCAGCCTGAGTGAGGGGGCCCGAGGCAGAGGCTCAGGAAACGTACCAAAGAGAATGAGGGCTGCCCTGAGGGAGACGTAAATGGGAGTCCAGAGCCTCGGTTGAGAGATCTAGGCTCTGCCACATGTCGCAGCAAATCGCTTTCTCCCTCTGCTTCTCATGTCGTCATCTAAAGCAGTTGGACAGCAGAGGCAATGTGGTTTAAAGTGGGGTACAGAGTTAAATAGTTCTGGTTTCTAATCCTAACTTCACCACGTTCGTAGCTTTGTGATCATGGAGAAGTTACCTCATTTCTCAAAGCTGTGCTTTCTGGATTAACACTTTAAAGTAGGGTTAATAATGTCTCTTTCACAGAGTTGTTGTGTGAAGTTAATGGAATACTGAGAGCACGAGTGTCCAGGTCTTACACAGTAGGCATTCAGTCTTTGAAAACTACTGCTATTCATGAGGTTTTGAGGTTTCTCCAAAATCTGTGCCTATGTAGATCACATGAGGTTTGTTCCTGTGCCTGGGAAATGGTCAGCCGGAGTACGAGAAGTGAGACTCTTCCCAGCATGCCTCATCCCAGGGCGTATTTGTAGATGTGGCAATACAGCAGGTAGAGACCTCTGCATTTTCAGGGGCACTCGAGAGCTATGGGGGAAAAGGAGGCCCCCAGTCTCTCCAGCCCACATTCTGTCCTCGGATGCTCAGCCTCCAGTTGGCCAAGCATGAGGGAGCCTGGAACACAGCGTTCAGTACCTCACAGGTCCAATCTGTGCTCTGTCTAGACAGACAGCTGGAGACTGGCAGCACAGGGTACCAAACACTCAGGGAGGACAGGGTACCACAGCAAAAATGTTCTCTTCTTGCCTCTGCTGACTGCTGGCTTCCAGAAGACAGTTGGGAGGAGCTGTGTACTGGGGCTTCTCTAGGGCCCAGCAGTCAAAGTCTGTAAACGAAGGAAACTGTCCAGCAACTGGTGATTTCTGTGTCCTGCCCACCAGCCTCCTAGGTAGCGGGCAGCCCTGCCTCATCTATATCAGATGACACATCACCCTGGGTGACACATCACCGTGTGTCACACATTCTCCAGTCCACCCATACATCAGGCATCAGGAACCCTGCAATTCAGCTCCTGTTGCATTTCAGCCTATCTGTAGTCTCAATAGGTGCAGGAGTCCTCGTGACCTGCCCTTCTCGTGTCTCCCATCACATCTCCTTCTGCTTCCCACCCCACACTTTGCACATCCGCAGCTCCACGTCTTACCCAGGTCTCGCTCCTTCTGGGAACCTGTGTTCCTGCATCTTCACGGCACCCTCGTCTGTCAACAGTTGGACTGAATGCTTCATTTCTCCCCAGGCTGGGCTGGCTGCTGCTTCTCCACGCTACCGTAACTCCGAGTGTGCCTTTATCATGGTACTGGTCAGAATCCATAACTTTCTGTTCCCACCAGATCTGAAGACAGGATATGAGTCCTCTTCCTCATAATCCTGTTACTGAACGCACGACTGGAGCAAAAAAAAAAAAAAAAACTAAACTAAAACTTATACAAGTTGAATTCAGTCTACCACGTTTCATTCTAAACCCCTGCCCCTACCGTTCATTCTCCACAGAGTAGCCAAGTCAATCTTTTTATGACACAAACCTAATTGTGTCACCTTCGTGCTCAAAACACTTCATTAGCTTCACATAGCACTTAGGAGAAAGTGCCAAATGCACATCCTGCCTGCAAAGTCCTACTGGGCCTGAGCTCTGCCTATCTTGCTCTCAAAATCCTTGTCCAGATTCTAACTCTGGTAACGGTTTTCTGCATAACAAACCACCCCAAACTCAGTGGCTTAACAGATAATCAGTTATTATTGTTCAATATCATTCATTATAATTTTAAGCCACTGGTCTCCTCCAGATTCACTGATGCATCTGCTGCCAGCCGCTGATCTTGGCTGGACTCGCTGGCATGTTCTGGAGCTGGCTTGCTATGGGCTGGTCTAGGGTGGCATGAGAGGAACAGCTGGGCTCTCCTCCCTGGGGTCTCTCACTCTCTCGCAGGCTGCCTGCTCTGGTTTATACAGTGGGAGCAGGTTCCGAGACAGAGAGCAGAAGCGCACCTTGCTTCTTGAGTCTTGAGTTCATCACTGCATGAGAGCACTTCCTCCTCATTCTATTGGCCAAAGTGGGTCCCATCCCTAGAGACTCTGATTCAATATAGGGAGTGAGGATTAGGCGTTCGTGTTTTGGGCATGTATTCCAGCTGATTCCAAAAAGTCACTCAGGGATCATTTGAAAGCACTGCTTGTCCTCAAGCCATGCCACCTTCCTTCTGGCCCCTGAACAGGTGCTGCTGTTTCCAGTAATACGTTCTTGACGTTATGTGGCTTCTGCTACCTGGTGCTGTTGTCCCTGTTCCTAGCCTAATGAATGCCTCTTCATGCTCCAGGTCTCAGCCATCCCTGATTTTCCAGAGTAGGTTTGCCATACTCACTCTTCACTTTTTCATTTCCGTACCACCTCTGCTTTTCTTCAGAAGGAGTTAGACATGTCTGATCTGCTCACCCCTGTATCCACAGAATCTGTTAGAGCCCAGCCCCTAAGAGGGACTCAATAAAGATTTAAAAGGGTAGAAAGCTACTGCTTTGATTCTTGTATTAGAATCACCATCAACTAATGTACCTTGGAAGATATTTCAGGAATGGCTGCTTTAAACCAGTGAAGAGTCACTGACGTTTTCTAAGAGGAGAGAGGACAAGATTAGGGTAACCGTGGCATTTGTAAGATGGATTGCTGAGTGAATGTGTAATTTCACTAAAGGGATCTGGCAACCCCAGGGGGAGGCGGGGAGGGAGGTGTGTTTCCTACAGGAGCATGCCGGAGGAAAGAGCCCCAGGATGGCACGGCGAGAGAGAGATCTTTACCCAAAGTGGCTTAAGCAAGAAGAAAACCCAAATGGTGAACAAGGACTGTTTCCTTGGGCTTAACATCAGGGAAAGGAAGGAGAGGGGCATGCATAGATGGGAGAACAGAGACCTAACAAGGCCTTCATAGATATGTAAGACAGAAGGAGCAATTGGTGACATCAGAAGTCAGGAGGATTGAAACAGAACCAGAGACTCAGGAAAAACAACAACAAGGTAAAGTCAAGGATGTTGGAGGTCCCTCTTCTAGTTGAGTGTAAGGCTGGACATGGATGCCTGGAAGAGGGACCAGTGGGAAGTGACAGGGAGAACACAGCAAAGCACTGAGCCACCAGGATTCAGCTCTCTTCTCTTCTCAGACTTGGCTCATCCTCCTGTGCCAGCCCTGCAAGGGACGCCTCTGCATCCAGGCAGCAGACCCTTCCCTGCACCCTATCTTCTCCCTGCCTCATCAGGAGGCCTGGTTTCTCTCAACAACAATCAATAAAGAAATAAGCAGGGCCTATTTGCGCCCTCCTACAGTGCGCTGCTTGGGAGCGCGGCGGCGTTCCTGCTGAGGGTTCGGATCCCACATACAGACCGGTTCCCGCTCACTGGCTGAGCGAGGTGCGGGCGCAACACCGAGGGCTGCGATCCCGTTGCCGGTCCCGGTCCGGTACGGGCACGACACTGAGGATTGTGATCCGTTGCCGGACACGAAAAAAGACAAAAAAAAAAAAAAAGAAAGAAATAAGCAAATTTTTCCAAAAAACCCCAGAGTACTGAAGCCACAATCTGTATATCCAGGGAGGAAAGAACTACCAACATCTGCACCCAACACCTCACTCTTCCAAGCCTGACACTTGAAAGATCAGGACACATCTGATTTTTACTGTTCAATTCTGAAGGGAAATCTTTGTTTTCTATCACACTCACTCAGCTTGGATACTTTTCACATGTTCCTCCTTTCAAGCTCTCTTTCATCTCCCAAAATAGCCACATCAGTGATGAATTCTTCCCGCCTGTTTTCTTAAATAAGCTCACGTCTCGTTGGGTTTTCATTACCTGCACAGAGGGCTGAGTCATGCGGGTGGGATTCACATATCGACAGTCTGGGCCACATCTCCAGGCTGGGTGCTGCCCCCCCACCTCCCCCCCACCACGTCCAATATGCCCTCCTTCTGTCCGCTCGGCCCCCACCGGCTCTCTCATCCTTCCTGATAAGCTGAGTTGTCAGAGGCTGCAGAGCCTCAGCTGGAGACAGCACTGAGTGCTCGCTGGTCTCCCCGATCAAAGACACAGTCACGGGGGACGATGATTCTCTTAGCTTGGAGTCAGCCACCTCCATTTCCTGGAGTGGGGAGCAGGAAACATCCACTTGTCAGGGCCCACCAGCCTGTTTAACAGAATCAATTTCAACGGCTGGTGCTTGAGTTATCCACAGGATGCGTGGAACCAGGATGAGATGTAACTAGATGCAGGATGCTGGCAGACAGTATGTCACAACAAAATCTGCTGCCAGAAACATGGAATAAAATGATAATTCCACCTAATTTTCATCATCAAGTAGAACTTCTCCCTTCAGATCTAAGTGACAAAGTAGCCTGAGGTCCTGGAAAAACACAGTAAACCAGAAGGCAGCAAACCTTGTTCGTAGTTTGGCTTATATGTTTCTCCACCGTATACTTGGGCAGAGTTAGCCTCAGTTTGCTCACTCGGAGAATGGGGCTAATAATATTTACCACATTGAATTATTTTCAGAATTCAATGATGTCATATACACAGAGCACACAGCATGGAGTCTGCTCACTAATCCTTAACTGAGTGTAGCTCTAAGTTGAGACAGGAAATGAATGATGAGGTGTGAGTGGGGCCCTGACACAGGCCTGCAGCAGATGCTGCCAGAAAGTTAAGGAGATGTGCATGCCTTGAAAACTTTTAAATTAAACTTTTAGTATCTGGAATGATGAAGCAATTCAATGCTTCAGTTCATTTGTGCCCCAGGAAGAAGAGAATAATAAAATTGAGAAGATGAGAGAATTAATGATGAGTCCTAAAGGAATAAGACAAAACAGGCTTACTGCAAAGCATGCAGTGCATTGTGGGAACAGAGAGTCCGTTTGCTACAATTGTAAGGACTTAATTATTACGAATGAGCACATGGTGGAATAACCTACATAAAACACTTAGTAAGAAGCTTTAGACACAGAATGTCCTTGACATTAAACTCAGATATAAGAAGTGCACATTGCATATTAAAAAGACATTGGACTGAGAAACAGAAGACCTGGGTTCCAGTTCTAAATTGCTGCATTATCTTAAAATAGTCACTTCCTCCAGGGTCTCATTTGCCTACTTAGTAAATTGCGGGGTTTGAAATGAGTGTCCTTCCTTAAAGACCTTCTCCAAGGTGACCTTTTACTGTCCTTTGAAGATCATCCCAATAAGCAGAAAGCTGAGATTTCATGAGCCAGAATCACCATAGGATGAGATGTCAGGACATTTATATGAGGAATCACATCCAGAATGCAGTCAGTGGACCATTCTGCAAGTGAGATTCCACTTAGGGAAGAATCCTGATGCCCTGACAGCCTCAGGAAGAAAGGCCAGTGGTCCTTCTGCTCAGTAGCCCTGGGTATGGCTTTCTGAAATTTTATTCAAACACAAACAAAAGGAGATGTCCTAGGGCCCATGGTTACAATGGGGAGAAACTTTGCAAGGCACTGTGCTTGGGTCTCTGCATGTTTGCTTGCTCTGGAACACATGCAACCTCCTGAATCTAAGAGGCCAAAAGGCTTTAAGTATCTAATTGACAAAGAACCTTTTGAAGAGCTAAGGAGTAAATAATTTTTTTAAAAGAATTGAATTTCCTTGCAAATACATTTTTTCATTCCACAGTCACCTAGCATCTGCAAGAAGCTAGAGCCACAGATTACAAGATAAAGCAGAAATGGCCACCACCAAAAACAGTGCTCACAGTTCTGATGGTTCAAATGACTATCACTGATGAAGAGGTCATTTCTGGTGCCTCATCTCCCATAGCACTCTCAACACGTCCTGTGGAGCAGCCACATTGAATGAATCGGTTGAACTTGCCATCTTCTCCATAATGTCTGGTTATCTATTTGCCTACCCCAGTCTCTTCTCCTTTATCCAGCAGTCAAAATCTTATTCATTTTAAATTAAGATGCAGCTCAAATATTACCCATAACATAAAAACTACCCTGCATCTTGACCTGAGTTAATCACCCTCTCAGCAGCATGTATATTTCATCATGATGACGACACTTATTCCAACCTCATTTTATGTGTTAAGACTGTTAGCTAGATGCTTCTCTGTGAACTTCTGTTTGTAAAATAGAATAATTTAATCAGGCTCCCCTCACCTCAGGGCTGGTTGGTGGTGGTTCAGTAAACATTGTGTGTGTGTGGGTGGAGTTAGTGCACCTGCACAACACCACTACTTTGGCTGGCGTTTACTGCCTGGGGAGGCAGCCATCAGCACAGCCATGCTTTTCCAAACCTATGGCTTCCAAGGACCTTTTGGCTGGTTACCTAGCTCATAAACCTATGTGTAAGGAGTCTGGTGACCCAGCCTGGTATGTGAGGGGTCTGGGGACCCAGCCTGGTGTATGAAGGGTTTGGGACCCAGTCTGTGGATGGGCTTGAGGGGTCTATGAGCGCCAGACCCAACCCTAGCTTTACAATCGGCCCAGTCGGCAGGATTACTGGCAGGTAAAAGAGCCCAACAACTAGTGTGGCCATGTAGCTAGACAATTGGCGTCACAAACAGGATTAAGAGCTAGACAACTGGCAATGTCAACAGGATTAAAGACATTAGCCATAGCAGACAGCCACAATTGGTTATGTTGGCAGGATTACACAACAACTTCCGTGCTTGCTTGTGAACTTTTGGTAGATAACATTTTTGTTCATCTACCTGAAATTCCCTGTCTTCCCACCTTCCAGGCAGAGTATCACCCCGTACCAGTAAGTTAGCGTGCTGATGCTGCACTGCTCATGAAGGTGTTGACTTAGGCATGGTCACATAAGGCCTGCTGGGAACCAGGATGGGCTTTCCTCACCAATGAAAAGAAAGGTGGGTAATTATCCCCTAGATATAGTTGTGACTGGATGTGCTTCTTGTGGCTCTTGCAGACACCTCATGACCCAGGAGATGTCATTAGCCTACATGTTAGAGACAGTAGAGAGGAAATGTGGAAAGAACCTTGGCCTTGATGATGCCATTGAGCAGCTAAATTAATTGACCCCAGAGACTAGAACAATCTTTTCTAATTTTCCTTTGTATTTAGTCCAGTTGAGTCAGTTTGTCCAGTTACTCGAGGTTGAGAACTTAACAATTAAAGGGCAGAGGCTATGTTATATTTGTTTATAGCAATGATTACCATGACTAAACATAAAAAGATGGCCAATAAATACTTGTTGAATTAATTAATAAGTGAAATGTACTGAGGGTCTACTGTGTGCCAGGCCCTATATGAAGATTAAGTAGAGAGAGATGCAATGAAACAAAGTGTCTCTCCCTAAAAGTTGTCTTCAGGTGGAGAAGACATAAAGGGAACAAGAGAAACATATAAAGTGTCATATGAGCTATGTGTGGTGTGCCTCCCAGGGCGATTCTGGATTACAGCTCTCTCCTGCAGAGTGAGTAAAATCTTCACAAAGGAGCCTGGCTTGGAAAAGTGTTTGCCGGGTGGAGAAGGAAGGAAAGGATATCCAAAGCTGAAAGACATCCAGCATGCATGAGGCATGGGAGGCGTCGGAGGAGAGAACACCAGCCTGAGAGAGGGTTGTAAAGGACTTGCAGTAGCTGTGGCTGGATGGATGATTGGGCAAAGTCATGAGGACTTTATGATTTATGCTGCACATAAGAGGGAACCATGAGACACCTCAAAGAAGCCCTGCCTCTCTAAAGAGTCGAGAGAAAGAACACACAGATATAGGACATTTGGAACAAAAGCAGCTAAGCAGTCTTTGGATGCTTTTATGGACAGCTTATGTTCTAGAATAATCCCATTTAAGCATTTGAATATTGCTCCATTATTTAGCAGCTATGTGAATTAGGATGAATTACTTATCTATAAAATGGAATCATATTATTATAACCTATACTAGAGGGTGGTTGTGAGGCTCAAGTGAGCTGTTAAGTATTTATAGCACTGCTTGTCACATTGTCTAAGTGACTAGTAAGTAGCGATAGTTATTGTTGCTATCATTATTATCTTGGAAAGAGGACAGGAACTCTAAGTACCAGCTTAGTTTGAATAGTTGTGTTCAGTAGGAAGCGGATGTCAGATGTTCAGCTTAGGCAGTAGTCTCCCAGCTGCAATTTTCACATTTTTGAAACAGTAGGGAGACCAGCATTGCATAGAGATTACTCAGCAAGATTAACTGTGGACAGTGCCTTTCTGCCTAGAAATCCATTTCTGGAGCCCCAATGCCAGAAGAATATGGAGTTAAATTTAGCACACCTCATCCCTCTTCTAAATGACCTCAAGTTTCATGGACTTATTAAAGAAGTAGTTATTGTGCTGTGTCATAAGATATGTTTCAAAACAAACACTTCTAAGTGTTAAAAGGTAACTGCTGCTTCTATGATTTAGTTAAGAGATTCAAATTTACTCACTCATTGAAAGGGTTGTAGTCCTGGAATCTGGCCTGGCCAGTGATGAAGAGCGTGGCCTTTGGTTTCATGTCCCAGCTCTGCCACCCATTTCTTTAGATTTAGATTTCCTGCAAAAGAGGGGTAATAAAGGCTATGCCATTGTTTATTAAAATGATTGAGGAAAATGCTGCATATAAAGAGAGTGCCGAGTGCCTGACATTATGGATCACAGTAGCTCCAGACCCTGGGAATCTAGGAATGGATACAACTCGAGTTCCCAGCCATACCTCTAGGCAGGCGCTCAGAACACAACCTGGCCCAGGATAAAGTAGGGATGTACCCGTTTAGCTTCAAAAAGGGGTTACCCAACTTTGTCTTAGGAAAAGTCAAAGACAGTTTCACAGAGAAGGCAGCTCTTGAGCTGAGACTCGAAGAGCAAGAAGAGTTCACCAGGCAGACAAGATGGGGATGCAAGGGGCAGAAGGCAGAGAATCTGGCACCACCAGGATCCACACACGTAGCTCAGCCCGGCTGCAGCACAGGAAGGAGGGTGACCAAGGAGACCAGATGCCGGGCTGAGGCCATCACTGTGATGATCTCCTCTACCACTTTCAGGTGTTGGGATTTTTTTCTTTTAGATTATGAGTGACTATTGAGAATAGGGAGCCTCATTTCAAATCTGCCACAGGTTTCCACATTTAATCCGTGTTCATGTTTGTGTCAGAATGAACTATTCCACTTCTCTCTATGAAAAAGTTCCCTTTGTCATTAAAACATCCCTTTTGACAGTTCTTCACTCCTTTCTTTGTCTGCTGAGCAGACTGCGTGCCCTATCCTAGGCATAGCTGTAAGCAGCTTGCTGGGGAGAACAGGAGTGAATATATTTTGATTGTTTAGAGTCCCCTCAAGAGTCAACTCTGGACAAGGAGTGGCACGATCTCACTTGTCACTGCTTTTCTCTCCAGGTTCTTTTCTGCCCACTGGCTTGGCTCCCTCTTGGAGTTGCCACATCAGGTTCACCCCCGGAGTTGGATGCGCTCACTCACGCTCTCGCTTCCTGCTGGGCTCTCCACCTGCCCTTCCCTCTGCTTGGAGCCCAACCTCCCTCCTGTATCTGCCCTCAACCTTGTACTCCAACCCACTTTTACAGTCTCCGTTTAGATGTCCTTTCTTTGGGAAGCTCTCCCTGTCCTTCTAAGTCTGGGTAAGCTGCCTTTCTTCCTTACTTGTTCCCATAATGTCCTCTGGCTTTTTATCTATTTATATCCCCTTCTCAACTGTAAAAACTGTGAGGCCAGTGACCATGTCTATCTCTGTTTCTGGTGTCTGGCACATGGTCTGTCCCCAGCGCATGTGCGTGTACATGTGTGTGCATGTGTAGGCATGTGTGTGTGTGCATGTGTGCGTGTGTGTGCATGTGTGTGTGCGCGTGTGTGCATGTGTGCGTGTGTGCATGTGTGTGTGTGCACACGCGCACATGTGCATGCACTTGTGTTAATGGAGATCCTGGCTCTGCACTTACCTGGCCCATAACCAGCTTCCCCATCTTTTCCACCCTGTCCACCTCCATTGCCAATTCCCTAATTGAGATCCTTATAATTGTTTACCTAGATTGTTTTAGAACCTTACTTTGAGTCTGCCTTCCCACCTCCCAATACTGCCTTTTGCTTGCTTTCAGGTAATTTTTGTTGAAACATCTGTAAGTGTTCTCTCTTATAAAAACCTCAGGATGTATAAAAAGTTTCCAACTCCTAAGTCTGGCTTTCAAGGCTCTTTACCATCTAATCTCAACCTACCTTCCCAGCCACTTCTCTCACGAGCTTAGTGATTCACCAGCACCAGACCGTCTGCAGTTTCCTGAGTGCCTCGTCAACTGTCATATCGCTGGGCCTTCAGGGCTGCTCTCATTTCTGCCCAGGATGCCTTTCCCCACTCCTTTTTCCATCTCAAAAAACTCTCTGGGCTCATATAGATGTGGTCTCCCTCCTCCTCCAGCAGTCACCGCTTCTGTATAATAGTGACATTAAAGTCGGCTTTCTCGATTCAATTATAATTTCCTTAAGCAGAGATGGAATGTCTTTTTACCTTTGTCTCCCCTGCAGAACAGGATGGAATGCTTACAGGGCACCACCTGGAAGGTGGTCAATAAGAGTTTGTGGCAGGAATAAATATCCAAGGATAAGGACCTAAGTGGTTCACTTCATTAAGAAATATTTTATCTTATGTATTTGTTTTCAAGAAAACCCAGGCACACTGATGATCCCATATTTTGATATCAAGCAAGTTTTACAATCAAGCTGCACCTTAGAAGGTAAGTTTCACATGAACCTAAGCTAAAGCAAATGCCTGAATAAATACATGGAGCTTCTTAAATGGCTTTTCTCAGCCTTGGTTGCCCATTAGAATCTCCTGGGTAATTTTTAAACCCTTGATGTTGCATTTTGCATTTGCAATTTTGATTACTCCCTACCAATTAAACCATCATCTCTGCATTGGAACCTGGGCATCATTTTTCTTCAAATTTCCCAGGAAATTAGAGTATGCCACCAAGGAGAACTAGTACCTGAGCAGAAGAGAAGAAACTGAGGAACCAGTAAAGAAACTGGCTTGTCTGGAGAGAGCCCAATATGTCAGGTTGAATCACATTTTTTGGCTCTCAAAGCCCTGGTTCTAGATCAGTGGTCCTCAACCCTGACTGCATGTTTGAATCACCAGAGAAGTTAGTAAAGAATACCAGTTGTGATGGTTAATTTCTTATATCAACTTGGCTAGTCATGGTACCTAGATTTTTGTTCAAACATCAGTCTGGATGTTTTTGTGAAGATATTTTTTTAGATGAGATTAATATTTAAATCAGTAGACTTTGAGTCAAGCAGATTGACCTCCATGATGTGGGTGGGCTTTGTCCAATCAGTTGAAGGCCTTAAGGAAAAACAGACTGACTTCTCCTGAGAAAGAGGCAATTCTGCCTCCAGACTACCTTCAAACCCAAACTGCAGTATCAGCTCTTGCCCGGGTCTCCAGCCTGCGGGCCTGCTCTGCAGATTTTAGACTTACAGCCTCTGTAATCATGTGAGCCAGTTACTTAAAATAAATCTCCCCTTCTCTCTCTCTCTCTCCTCTCTATCATCCTACTGGTTCTGTGTCTCTGGAGAACCCTGACTAATACATCAGTGCCTGAGGTTCTTACTGTTCTGGGCTGGGACCCAAACACTGATACTCTTAGGAAGCTCTACAGTGATTCCATGTGTAGTCAGAGTTGAGAACTACTGTTCTAAGTGTTTCTAAATGGAATCCCATTGCTAACTGACCTCATGATTTTTCCATTCAAGTAGATTTGCCATAAAACTTCTGCTGTAACACCTTCTTCCGGTTATAGACTGAATTGTGGTCTCCCAAAATGCATATGTTGGAACCCTCACCCCCAGTGTGACTGTATTTGGAGATAAATGCCCTTTAGGAGGTAAAGGTTAAGTGAGGTTAAAGATGGGTCCCTAGAAGAAGAGAGAGACACACCTGGGACACATGCATAGAAGAAAAGGCCATGTGAGGACACAGGGAGAAGGCGGCCATCTGCAAGCCACAAAGAGAGGCCACTAAAGAAACCAAATTGGCTGGCACCTTAATCTTGGACTTTGATCCTCCAAATATGAAAAATAATTTTCTCCTCTTTGTGAGAAACCATTTTCTGTTGTTTAAGTCACCCAGTATGTGGTATGTGGTTATGGCATCCTGAGAGGACTAGTACACTTCCCATGTGAGTGACATCTGTAAATTTACTCAGATAAACCAGCAATCCAGTGTTTTCACAAATTTTCTCAGACTGAATCTGAATTAGCCACTGGGCTTCTCTCCACATAGCTGTTCCCCAAAGTGGAGTTAAACTGGGGAGGGCTTCTGAGATGGAGGGTTTTATTGCTATGTTGAAGTAAAGGAAATCCCACCTGACATTGATGAAGAGGCACAAGGAGGGTGGGGGGCAGCTATTTCATGGGCATGGGCTCCAGCTCAATGGTTACCATCGTATTCTCTGCCTGTTTGCCCAAGTGGCCGAGCTCACACGCCATTCCCTGCAGAACAGCCTCTGCATGATGTCATGCTTCTGTGCCGGGAAGCCTGATCAGGAAACACTCAGCCTCAGCATTTTCCATCTTTCCTCTGTTCCATTAACAGCATCCTCTTGACTTTGGAGGGCAGACCACTCTGTCGCTCAATCCACTCCAGAGCACTTAATAATCTTTGTTTCAGGATGATGGACAGTGTGATGGAGTTAAAAGAGCAGGGTCTTTGCAACTGCACTGACCTGCTTCCAACCCCTACCTCTCTCATTTAAGCATCCTGAGAACGTGGGGCAACTCTTCTGCCTTAAGTCACTCGTATGCAAAATGGGAATGAAAGTAACTTTGACACCGGCGATGTAAGGTTAATTAAGAACTTATTTAAGAATGTAGCCTGGTGTCTGAGACATTGTGGCTGTCTCATATTTCCCTTTATTTGGTGATCTTTTGAATCTACACATTTTAATATGACTTATTTTAATTTTTGTCTTAATGTTGAGTACTTGCTAACATTGAGGATTGTTAGTATATTAGAGCTGAAATGTTTTTTGCATCTCATAGCCCAACCCATTTCACATTACAGGAAAAACCATTTGCCCACAATTGCTGTGTTAAGCTGAAACAAGACCCCCGTTGTCCCGACTCCAGCACATCACTTTTTCTAGAGGACCCTGTGCCTAATAGAGCACACAGTCTCTGAATTCCCCTTAAGGCAGGATCACCCCACTGGTTTCATTCCTTTCTGGACAATCTCTAGTTCACCCAGTGGACTCTCAATGCTACTGTGCCTCATTCTTCAGCATTCCTAACGTAAGCTATTGAGTTACCCTCAGCTTGTCCCCAAACACCAGGATACCTTGCTTCCTTGACTTCAGAGGCCTCCATAATACAGAAAATTGGATTTTGTTACTTTGAGTGAGTGCAGTAGAAAAGAGTTCACCTCTACAACATGTGAAGAGGGTACATTGTGTTAAACACCAGGAACCTGAACTTGAAGAAAGCCATCTTTCCATACTTTAGTATTTACCTATACCCTCAATCATTAGTGTGGCATATAAGAATCTCAAGATCTGATTCTAGCCCCTTTCAGCATCACCTTAGACTTTCTTCCCACCCACTTCCCCACACTGCCAACATATAAACATGCGTGCCCTGCGAGAGGGCATTCTTCCTGCAAACCGCAAGTCCTTGCACCTGCTTCTCTCTTTGCCAGGAATTCTCTTCCCCCTGTTTTCTATCCAAAAAAACTTTCATTCATCTACCAAAACCTACTTAGATTACCATCTCTTCAAGAGAGTCCTTCTGATTCTCTACCTTCGTCCTCTGTGCTAATTCCATACTTGGTGGCTACCTTTAAATATCATATCTGTTTCACAAAAGGGTAAATTTGGCTTTTTGTACTAGGCTATTATTTCCCAAACTGGCTGTGGAAAATAGTCTCAGGATAAAAGTGAGGGGCGGTGGTTATTGGTCATTAAAAACTTGAGAAGGCTGTTAAAGTCAAGCTAGTCACCTTTCTCAGGGACAGAGCCTTTAATGCAGTGACCATATGTCATGTATCTCCATGAAGAGTGATAGGGAACTCAACATTTCCTAAAATGTTTAGACATGGCAGAGTTTTAATGGTTCATCTCCAGGGACTAATGTTCTGTGACACATGCAAGGGAATTACGCTCTAAACTATAAATCCTCTGAGAGGATAGACTGGGCTGAATCTACTTATTTCTTTCCGGGGCCTCTCACTGGGCCTGGTGCTCAGCAGAAACTCAGAAATATATGTGCATTGAGTAGAATAAACTGAATTAAATTTAATTACTAATTCTCCAACTAAGACCAAGAGGAGAATCTGGAAGTGGGTAGCAGAGCAGGACAAGCTCTTCCCTCTTTCCAAGAATTGACTAATTCCCATCAGTAACAGCAAGATGCTCAGGCAGCAGCTACTCCTGCTGCCACCCCCTTGCATCTGACTCACAACAGGTTCCTAGTGCCTCCCCCAAGAGAAAAAATTTGAAATGTTTTGGCTGGAACTCAATGGCCAAGAATCTTGCCACCTGCTATACTTTTCTAGGGAGAACTATTAATTTGACAGCAGTCCTTACTTTTTGTCCTCACACAGACTGTTTGGGGTGGGAAGAAGCTGTCCCTACTAGAAGAAAGTGGGACTTTTGCAAATAGTTTCCATCGCGGATCCTGTTCTTAGCCTGGCAGCTCCCACATACTGTCTCTCAAAGTAACCCGAAGCAGATATGCTAAGAGACTCCAGCATTTTCAAATTGTACTCTTGGCTTTGAGGACCAGCTGGAAGCCCTTGAACCTATCTCCAGGGTTGAGTTTGGCAGACATCCCTCTCAGAAGATGCTGAGTTCTCTGTTTCATTTGGCCAGACTGCTAAGGGTAGTAACTGAAGTGGAAGCTGCTAGGGATAGAAGAGCTCAGTGGCTCTGGGTTTTGGCAAAATCTCTGGAAGGATTGCTGAAATATTCTGGTTTCAACAAAGGCTAAATTATCTTTCTGAAATATGTGTCCCCTTAATATCAAAACTCGTGCATTTCATGGGAAATTCAACCCATATGTTTCCAGGCTATTTATCCTTAATACTCTCAAATGTCATCTTGTAAGAGAAATTTGGTTTCAGGGAAAAAAAATAATCGAGGCTTCCATAAGCCCCCTCTTCTTGAGTCAAAAATCAGTACTTTTTTTGTAAATTCCCCTGAAATCTCCTTGTAAAGGACGCAGGTTTGGTTCTAAACCCTTGGCTCAGACATTCTCAGAAAGAAAGTTATAAACTCAGCTGTGTTCTAAGCTCTTCATCATTTCTGCTATTCAAATTCACAACTGTAAATTGTAGACAAATAGTCACCAGAAACAAAGGAAGCCAACTGTATGTCTAAATGATGGTGCTAGTGCTGGGATGGTTTGATGGTAGACAATGTTTTGTTTTGTTTATTCTTGATTCAGTTACATATCACTTGACTGTTTATTTTTAGTCTTCTTCATAGAAATGGCATTGCTCCTTGAGTACAAACTAATTAAATTTGTAGTTAGAATTGTTATCACATTTAAGTGGTTCAGAGATATATTATTTCATGTATTCCAGTAATAAGCATCCACCATGAATCTACCATGTGCCAGTCACTAGAGAAGCCACATGCATGAGATGTGGGCACTGGTGTGAAAATGCATGGTCAAGTTGGGACTGAGTGTCTCATAATCAGTCAGAAATGCATGACCAGAGACTGGAAAAAAGATCAGATGCAGATCCAGATTGATTTATAGAGGGCATGAATGTTTACTGATTGCATAGCGATCAAGTGGCTTCTTAAAACCAGCAGAAATAAGTAGACCTATCACAGGCCCAGAAAAGACATGTGCAGTACAGTCATACTCTTTTTAATCAGATGTATAAAGAATTAGGCAAGGATAGGAGCTCTAGAACGAATGAACCTGAGTTTGAATCCTAAGCAAACCGTGTGCTAGCCGTGTGACCACAGGTACATTGTCTCGGCTTCAGTTTCTCATTCTCAAAGTGGGATAAAACAACCTTATAGGGTTGTAGTGAGCTGCAAATGAAAAACATGTACAGTGTTGTAATTTTTTTTTAATAAAAGGTAATTCTCAGAATAATGCCTGAGCAAAAGTAGGTGTATACTAAAGAAAATAAAAATAGAAAGTATAATTTTGGAGGCAAAAAACTACTGTAAAAAATGGTCTCCATGTTGTGTTCTGCATTAGAAAAGGAGTAAACTTTCTTTAATCATAGAAGCCCTAGGGCAGTGTGCAGGTAACTAAAATTTGGGGGGTTGAAGGGTTGATAGAAATGATTCAGTTCGGTCCCCATTTCTTCATTGTACATATGGAGAGACAAGGGAAGAGGCTAGTGCAAAACAACAGGCCTTCTGATGGTGACAAGCCACATTCACCACAGTCTCTCCAGCTTCTTCATGTCCAGGTCTGCACAACAGCCATTGTTCTCCATGGTGCTGACTTCAGTCAGTGAGGTGAGATCTACTAGTGAAGTTCATGTGAACAACACAGCCTTGAGCAGGTGTAGCCATAAATATTTTCCTAGACCTTACCCACTGAGGTAAGACAATCGGGTAATTCACTCCATGGTAACTTTATCCACCAGGATTGGTTTCTACTCAGTAATCCAGAAAATGAGTAACAATAAATCCCCAAGGAGTCTTGGCAATGAAGCCTCACTGCCTTCTCCAGTGTGACTGAGCTTCTCAAATCAGGCTGCCGTCAGTCAATCTTGGGATCTGACTTGTGCAGTGTACCAGGGTTTAGACAAAGCCAGGCACAAACACAAACATGGGTCTCTTCTGGGAGGTTCAATGCTACTGGATATTAGGGGGGAAGCATTATTTTGTATTAAAATAGAGACAGAGATTTAAATGCAGCATCACCTGCATTAAAATAAAACCTGGAACTTACTATTTTGTTTTCAAACAGTAGCTTACATTTATGGAGCAGTTATATACAGAAACTATGCTAAGGACTTAATACATATTAACTCATTCAGCCCTCTGAGTAACCTTATAAGGAAGATAAAATCGTTGAAGTTGACAAGAATTAAAATTAAAAGAAGTGAAGGAAGTTATCCAAGCCACAGAGTTCCTAAATGTGTCAGGATTCAAACACAAGACCGCCTACCACCCGAGCACATAAATTTAACCAATAAATCATTTTGCCTCTTGCTCTGATATTTGCTGGGGAAGTTAGTTTCAGCTATGTCACCGGAAAGCAAGGGATTATTCATTCACCCTCTCCTGCTGGCTTTGAGTACACAGTGGAAAATTTCGAGAAGCCCTGGATTCTAGCTTCCCCCACGGCTGGTGGCAGTTACATAACAGGCACATCAGTAAAAGAGCTGAATTGCAAATAGTCTACTAACCTGGAAGGAATGTCTGAATGACTCCCACACCACACTGGTGCTAATTCAGTTGGGAGAGTTCTGTGGGTTTGCTGGGATTCTATTGAAGTAGTGGGTTTGGCTATCATCGTTAGTAACTTGAGTGTGTCTTTTGATCCATGTAGAAATCGCTCATCTAAATGACATTTACATGTTATTCTTAACTGCCTGTGGAATCAGATAATCCTTTCCCCAGAAGGACGTCGGCAGCCTCCATAATTTGTGCAGGAAGAACCTCCGGAAGGAAGGGTGTCAGGCACGCCTTGAGGCAAGATTTCTGGGTTGATGATTCACATACTTTTATAGCTTTGGTTTTCACGGTCTTTGTTTTTAAAAAGCAATTTGAATGTACGTGAGCTTTATGACTGTGTGTATTTTTAGGGATGCATTTGAGAGTATTTTCCCCACATATGTACTATCTCAGAATGTGATCTGGGAGATGGGAGGTGATGTGATTTAATTCAAGGTTAGAGGGTGTCACATGAATGAGGAGGGTAGAACCTCCTGTTACAATATGCTAGCACTGAACTGTGCCAATGATGAACAGACCAGGAAAAAATGACTCTGTCATGAGCCCAGGCCTTGAGTTTTCACCAAAGGTCTCACCAAATGGTGTAGGGCTGAGTTTCAGGACCAGAGTGTTCTGTGCAGGATGTGAAAGTTCACTGTGGAAGTGCTCCAAAATTTATGACTAGTCTGAAGTCAGAGGAAAAGTACCAAGCAGGCTCTGATTCACTGAGTACTATGGGATCTGTTTGCAAAGGCAGTGGGAGAGATGTAGAGGGTAAGATAAGTGACTGTCACTCAGGGATCCAAGGATGGCAGTAACGGGCATCACAAGGAGGGATCAAGCTCTCCAGAGGCCCTGTGGCCCTCAGAAGCTTCTGTCTCACATGTGTGTTGATTGGAGATCCACCTGCCCGCTGCACACCTTCCTTGCCCAGCACCCTTCATCCAGTTGGCAACTGTCAATCCTGCCTTTCTGACAGTCCCCAGGCCCAGCCACTCCCGCTGCCCTCCCCTTACCCCCTGTGGAGGCTCATCATCTCTTCCCTGGATAACTGGTATAGTCTCCCATTGTTCCCTGGCTCCCTGCTACAAGTCTACCCATGCAGACTGTCTTAACCCAGCTTCCATGGCCAGCTTTCTACTACACAATTGACTGCGTCTCTGCCCTGTCAATAAAGGATCCTATGGCATCACATTACACTAAGGTGTTGTCCAAATTCCTGAGCATGACATAGATGGCCCCAGATCCCTACTCCCTGCCCTTGTCTCCCTTCCCTACCCTATTTCCACAGATCCACACTCTGCTGCATCCATGCAGTGCTCTCTCATGATTCTGTGCCTCTGCTAATAACAGCTGTCCCTTTACTGAGGCACAGTCGGACACCAACCCATGCTGCTCCTCACCAGGTGGGCCAATGCACTCATGTCCTCCAAGTCTCAGCTATTGCTGCTGCCCCCATGAAGTCTCTATGGTTTCCCCATAGTCTTGACACATCCTCCCTGTTGACCCGGACCATTGTGTAACTATCATGAGAGTGCAATGGATCCCTATACATTGCAGTTTTTACCTGACTGTCTCTCCCTCTGAACTGGGATCTCTTCTCAAGGGCCAAGTATCTTATTTGTTACTATGTCCACAATACCTTGCACAGGGACCAGCCCCAAGTAAGTTTTCAGTAAATCTTTGCTAAATTGAATGGAATTAAATTTACTTTATGAAAAATTGAAGACCAAGAAAGATTTAAGTGAATCATTTCTCTTTCAAACCATATGTCTGAATTATGCCAAAGGTAAAGGGTACTATTTTTTTGTGGCCAGTGAAAATTCAGCTCCCAAAGAGCAATGCTGAGGCATCACTGCTCAGCTTTTCCAAGGCTGTGCCTTCCAGAGGAAAGCTCTGCATCAGGCCTTTGGCACAGCCAGCTACCAACTCATTGTACATCTAAAACAGCATCTGGACTGCTTTGGAGCAGAAAACCATTTGGGACAATTTGTCAGGCTACACAAACCCAGCGCTGCTTACTTTCAAAAAGCCAGGCTTTTGTTAGTCCTTCTTACCCTTCTGCTCTTCAAAATTAGTTCCTTCTCATGCAAATGCATGTGTAAGGTTTAGGGACTGAGAGCAGGAAGATGCAGACTCCCCTCTGCTCATCCCTCTGCTGTGTGAAGCAGATATTTGGAGGAGGAAGTAGTTTATCCAAACTCTGAGCAGCAGACTTCAACCTCAGGACACTGCAACTGCATGAAAGAAAGGTCAGCTCTGCTAATTCACCTCTGTAGATCTGGCTTACCCAAGATACACTGGTTCTCTTATTTGCATGAAGACCTGCCGAGCATTCTGGAAGACAGGCTGGAGGTGGCATTGAGACTGATGGTTGGGAGCAAAGAGCCAAGTCCTTCAGGGGACAGTGCTTTGCACAGGCAAGAAAAGAACTTCAAGGTTAGTGACAGCTCTGAACCCCAACTATCGCTATGGGGAAACACACAGGTAACACATTGGGTGGTCCACAGATACATCCTTATTTTGGTCCGTTCCTGCTGCTATAACAAAATACCACAGACAGTAATTTATAAATAATAGAAATGTATTTCTCACAGTTCTGGAGGCTGGGAAGTCCAAGATCATGATACCAGAAGATTCAGTGTCTGGTGGTGGATCTCTTCTTCCAAGACGGTGCCTCGTTGCTGTGTCCTCCTAGGGCAGAAAGGACAAACACTGTGTTCTCACATGGTGGAAGCCAAAAGGGAAGAAACACCATGTGAAGCCTCTTTTAGGAGGGCACCCTTATGAAATTCCATTCATGAGGGTAGAGCCCCCATGAATTAATCACTTTCCAAAGGCCCCGTCTCTTAATACTATCACATTAGGGAGTAAATTTCAACATACAAATTTGAGGTGATGCATTCAGACCAGATCAATCCTGTAATGCAGCTCTAGAAGAGCATGTGGCAAGTTCCTTATTTTGTTTCCAGAGGATGGTAAGAATAGAAATGGTTGGTGTTATGGGCTAAATGTTTGTGTCTTCCCACCTCCAAATTCATATGTTGAAGCCCTACCCCCTAAAGTGTGGTATTTGGAGGTAGGGCATATGGAAGGTAATTAGGTTTAGATTAAGTTATCAGGGTAGGTCCCTCATAATGGAATTAGTGCTCTTATAAGAAGAGGAAGAGAGAGATCTTATCTCTCTCCCTGGCAGCTGTCTACTAGCCAGGAAGAGAGCCCTCATCAACAATCAAATCTGCCAACACCTTGATCTTGGACTTCCAGCCTCCAGAACTATGAGAAATACATATCTGTTGGCTAAGCCACCCAGTCTATGGTATTTTCTTATGGCAGCCCAAGCTAACTAAGACGGTTGGACTAAATGTTGGTACAGAATAAAGAACTAATAACCTAAAAGCTTCTCTGATTCAGTGGAAGGAGTGTGGAGTATATTTGTAAGCCAACAAGGGATGACTCTTTGTTTTACCAGCTATGAAACCCTGAGCAACTCACTCACTGCCTCTGCATTTTAAATTCCTCTCTGCACAGTGGGAGTGACACCCACCCCATCGGGATGTTGGGTGTATTCAAGATGGTAGCATACGTGACGTGCTGAACGTGCCCCTGGTGAGGGTATGTGCAGATCTGCAGCTGCAAGAAGTGAGAAGGAAACTCAGAAGAAGGTGCCACTGCCTAAGCTGCCTGGAGCAAAGTGAAAGGCTCAGGAGGTAGCAGCAGGAGCAGGAAAAGCCAAAAGCTACCAAGGTAGAGGTACAAAAACAAACTACCTGAGACCAAATGGGGAGGGTAAGGACATGGACAGATTAGAATCCCTGTGACTGCCCTGTCTGGGGGATTCAGTCCAAAGCCCAAAGACCATTTCATAGGTGCTTCCTGCCCCCCTTCTTCAGCCCCCTCCCCAGGCCGGATGATGTAAGAGTGTGTGGGTTTCCCTGTGTGAAGGAAATTTAAGTGCCGTCCCGACTGACACCATGGCGGATGGCAGGGTCGGTCTCTCTGCAAGGACTCAAGGGCTCCTTGTTTTGCGTTCAATCGAGCTGAGTGTAAGACTTCAGCTACATGTTTTATGTAAGGGAAAAGGGTCTTGAAGACCGCACAGTGCAAATGGGTATTCCATACATATCCACTTCCTGCCTCCAGGAAGCCAAAGGAAGCTCAGCTCCCGAAGCACAGAAGAGCTAAACAAAGAGCTCCAGCATCCTGTCGCTCTGACTTGTGCGATTCCAATTTGAATCACGCCGCAAATGCAAAATGACTTCATTTTCCTGTGCCAGATCCCCTGGGGAATTCAGTCTTGTTTATGCCTCTCTGAAATGAAGCTGAGCCTCGTCTGAGCAAAGGAAAACACTTCTATAGGCAGGAGGCTGATGGAGCCAAAACATGAGCAGTCTATTCATCCCCCTTTGACAAAGCTCATCCTCTCAGAACAAGGGAACTTCAGTCCCTAACGTCCCAGGCTTGGCAGCACAATGAAAGCTGGTTTCATGTTTGGATTTAGAAACCAGTGCACAAATACACCATTTAGTGCTGGGAACCCAGAAAGATCACCTTGCTCTTACCCAGAACTTTGCTCCCAACACAACCTTAACCCTGGCCCTAGCCCTTGACATCATTTATGAACAATGAGGTCAGAAGGGAGATAGACACACACACCAGTCTGTTCAATCTCATGAACAGGAAGTGATCTCATTTTTTGGTTTACTGGATATGTACACCACCCTTGAAGAGCAAATAGTGACCTGTGCTCTTTAGCAATGCAGGCATTGGTTAGATATTTATTGACCACCTACCATATGATAACAGGCACCAAGGATACAGAGAAAAAACAAACCTGGCTTCTGACCTCCCATTCCAAGTTTGAGAGAACACATGGTACAGGTTTAGTACCAAGTCCTGCTCCTCTGTATGCCATTTCCTCGTCTGCAAGGCGGAGTTCACAGTTCATACCTTACAGCAGCACTGGGAAGATTCCATGAAACAGTGGTTGTCAAGGGCCCACACAAACAGCACTCACCTCTGCACTTTGGCCCCATGCCTGTTTGGTTAGGTCTGTGAGGATGGACTCTACATTCCATGCCTTCCATTTCAGTGCCTGTAAGGAATTAACTGAAGACAGTGAATGTGAGGTGCAGCTCTGAGCCAATGTGAGAGAATTAAGTGGTTTGCATCCCTCAATGCTAATTAGGCAAAGTTGGCATGGGAGGCAGGTTGACAGAGTAAATATTCCAAACCAGAAATAAAGATGCTGTGCATGTAGAAGGTGTCTTATACAAAGAAAGAATCGTTTAGGTACATTTAACTAAGCAATTGAAATGCCCCACCCCAAGAATCTTGTGACTGTTAATTTTCTACACAAATGACTTCATGCAAAAGCATGGAAAAAACAATAGGTAAACTCAGAACTACCTGAAAGGCCAACAGACGATCATCTCAGAAAAGAAATTACCACACATCCCTAGGCAGAGATGGGATTAGAGGAGGTTTTAGAAGTGGCCAGGAGGATTTATTTAATCAGATTGATAATGAAAAGTCAAGGCCCTTCGATCTCTAAATTCTTGCACATGAGCTTGCACTCATCATAATGAGATTTCTGAGTTAGGGAACTGCATTTGGCTCTTGCTATGCAATTAGTTGAAACACATTTTTTCAATCTCTGTGCAAGAAATGTAAGTAAAAAAGAAATGTGTTTGTAAATGGTAGTGCCTCCTCATCTGGTGTTCCCAAGTCCCTTTGAATGTCCCACTATGGGACAGAAATCAGGGAGGATGCCTCTGTAGTTGTTATTCCAAACCAGCTGCCGGCATTTTCAAGCATGTATGGAAGGGTGGGGGAAAGGATGGCATGCAGAAGAGTGAGAGCAAGCCTAAGACCCAGGAGCCCTGGATCCCAACCCAGTTCTGCCATTTATTCAATGGGGGGTGTGGGTGACCTCAGGACACAGGGAATTGTTGGTTCTCATCCTATGCCAGTAATCTGAAATTAATAACTTTTATAGATAGGGAAATACTGGATCAGACAGACTAAATAACCTTCCCAAGGTCACACAAAATGCCCGACTCAGGACTCTAAGCTTCTTCTACTAGAAACCTCTCTGGAGTCCATGTCTTCTCTCAAACCCTTGGCTTTCCCAGCTAAATGATGACGGGAGAAGACCACACTGTCTCTTTGACTCTTCCAGCCTTAAAAGAAGCCAAGTATGAGGATTTTCAATAATTAACATGAATATTTCTCTAGAGAGATGCAGAAGAAACGTAACATGCTGATCGAGCATTATTAAAATACAAAGAACTGGAGTGTCAAAAATATACAAAGGAAAAAATGATGGAGACTTTCCATGTATTACAGATATGAACAGTGTAGTATGTATTCTTTACTTGTCTAAGAGTGGACTAAGCATGGGGTGTAGGGAGGCAGAAACTAAAGAAAAGTAAAGTCATAGAACCTTGCTCTCAATTCTGTCTTCTGAAAGTATTACATTGCTCTGAAATATAGGGAACATATAATTATGCAAATATTAGTTATTTAAGCAGCTGTTGAATCTAAACAATGTTAGTTGGGAGAAGAAAGGCATCTGGAAGGATTATCATTGCCTTTATTAATCTGGCACTTAAAGTTTACATCCAAAATCTCATGAGATACCCATGATAGCTCTTGAGATACATAAGGCAACTTTATCTTCAACAGATAAAGAAAGGGATGCTCACTACATTTAAATGACATTTCAAAGTTCAAATGTATTCTAAATCTAATGCTGAGGAAAATTTTTTTATTCTACTCTGTTATCTGTCTCCCCGGTGCCTTGACTTAGATGTGACAAATAGTTGGCACTTAGCGAACATTTTAATGAATGAATAAATTTAAAATTAGAAAATCCACCCTCATAAGGATGTTAAAATTGTTCTTGTTTATACATAGGTTGAATAAGCATCTGTCTGACAGTTTTACTGAAATTGAAGGTTGAGTTTTCCTGGGAAAGCTGCCTTTACCTGAAATTATACCATCAGAAATACTTAAGAAATATTCTTTTTCTGATGCCTATAGAAGAGAGAATATAGTTGACAACAGATAAGTTCAATAATGTTGTGATAAATAAATTGAATAAATTCACCTAATGCATAAATACATTCAATGAACAACTGCTGCAATTAGGGAATTCACAGTCTAGAGGTGCAAAACAGGCAAGTACACAGGCAATTATAACATGGCATGAAGCATGACACCACCAGAATGGTGATATGACCTCACGGAGCTGAGTAAGATACCAGAGAAGGGGATCCAAAGGCTGCATGGGGGAGACAAGGAGGTGTTAATGGATAGTCTTGGGGCTAATATTAGAAAGATTTGTAGGATTTGGCTTTTTTTAAAGGTGAAAGTGACGTTGAGATCAATTCTGAATCAGTCAGACCTAGAGAGGGGAACTGACATGCACAAGATCACATGGGGGTTAATGTCAGTGGCAGAACACAAGGCTCCTGAGGCTCAGACCAGTGTTAGTTCTCAGGCCACATATGCGGAACACTAAGGAAGACTGTGAGTGAATGATGTCTCCACTGCACCTTAGGCAAACAGTCTCCAAGTCCTCACAAAGGCCAGGTGGAGTACGTACTAGTCCCATTATATAGGATACAGGACACACAGTCAACCACGTAGTGATACACCCAGGGTTTGAAGCCAGATCTGCCTATCTCCAAGCTGACTCCCTCAAAGGTAGCTAAACAAGTCCATCAGTGTATGGATGTGAGCTGGAGCTCACTGAAGATTCCCAGCTCCTCACTCCCTTTTACATTTGGATGCCCTGTTGTGGACAAATTACTGTGAGCTCAGAGCCACAGTCTTCTAGGAGTAGTGAGGTCATCTGCCATCACACTCAGAACCGACCAGACACTTGGATGTGATTTGGCCCAGTTTATAGGCCATGGGACTTGAAAGAGGTGTCAATTCACAAGTCATTCTGTGGAGAATAAGGGAAATGATTGCTGTACTCTGGTCACCCAGAGCTATTAACAGCGCTCGGTCTACGATGATTTCATTACAGTCCTGTCTAAAGGAAGGGATGTATGAGGTGACCTCTCCTGGCTTCTCCATTCATGGGCTCTTGGGATTGTCTTTATTGGGTTGAGGTGTTGGGAACTGAGATATACATTTCATCTGGGGTGACTTGTTTTGTATATCTTTCAAGATTCATGAAACAGATTGTTAGAACAGATTTTTTTATTTTCCTTTTTGTTATGTTTTAATACTATAGTGTATGTAATGGCATAGAAAGAACTGTTTGAAATCTGCTATATTCTTCCTTATTTTAAACTGCCACTCGTCTACACATATCTACATATGGTACTTGAGACATTGGAATAGTAAATAGGCAGCACAAAACCTCAAGAAAGGGGGAGATTTCCCTTTTCATTGTGGCCAAATATTTTCACCAGGGCTCTCCTGTTGTGTAGGGAAATGGATGAATATGTTCTGATTCTCGTGCTTGAAATTTACAGCAAAAATTAAACTTTCTTTTCACAGCAGATTGGAATGTTCAGTAAATCATACTCTCCTACTGCAGCTGATGTCTATACATTGTAGTTTTATGTCCTGAATATCAGCAGGGATGTGGTATGTGGTTATTGACTTTATGTTTAGGCTCTTGACCTTGAGACTCTCAGTCAATTCAAATGGAATCATTAAAAAAAGAAAAAAGAACTTTCTATAGTTTAAAAAGCACTGTGCAAAAACCACAGATAAATCTGTGTCCTACAGAAGATCACAGAATGGTAGTAAACAAAATTTCAGAAGGGGGGATGATTAAATATATATAGACACCTGCTGGGCTGCTGTATGAATACCTGAGACTGAGTAATTTATAAAGAACAGAAATTGATTTCCTCACAGTTCTAGAGGCTGAGAAGTCTAAGATCAAGACATCAGCATCTAGTGAGGGCCTTCTTGCTGCATCATCTCACAGCAGAAAGCAGAAGGGCAAAGAGGGGAAGAGAGAAAGGCAAAAGAGGGGCAATTCATCTTGTTAAAGGAAACCACTTCTATGATAACAAAGCCACACCTGAGGGAACTCCCTTGATAACAGTGTTAATCCATTCATGCAAGCAAAGCCTCAATGGCCTAATCACCTCTCATTAGGCCCTCACCTCCCAACATTGTTGCATTGGGGATTAAGTTTCCAACACATCTTTTTGGGGGGCACATTCAAACCATAGCAACACCACAGACCAAAAGCCTGTGAACCACAAGCTCTTCACATTAAAGTGGCTAGATTAGCCACCCAAAATGGGAGAACAGAGTAAAGGCAGATTATGCCCTAAATTTCACAGTGATGATCAGCCCCAGCTCAGAAGAGATTTTAATAAAATTATAGACAAAGGAAAAGGAGTCGGGGCCATCTGCTGAAGTCCAATGTCCCAGCTCTCTTCCCACCTTGTAAGGGCTGCACAAGGATTTAAGCCTTCATGTCCAGCCCTCCAGACCCTGTTCAATTCAACCACACCATTTTCGACCATTAACCATCCTAATTGCAACAGCCTCTGTTCAGAGAGAATTAAGAGGGAAGACAAAGACAATATGGGACCAATGCAAAAATTATGTCAAAAGACAAAAAAGAGTGACTCAGATTATGAGCACTCTTTGGGAAAAAGATAATTTCCAGGGAACAGAAGCAAATATTAGATGGCTACTGTTCTGTTTTTCCAAGACAATTAAACAGAATGAATGTTAAGCACATCAGATTAGAGATAAAATAACAAAATGAATAACAAAGTGGCATTAACGGTGCTAAAGAAGATACCAAGGGAGAGAAATAGGACCATTGCAAAATTTTTAAAAGGACATCAGAAGTAAAAAATAGAGCTAATAGGATACTACAGAAGTGTAAGGCAGTGATGTAGAAGAGAGAATGGGGAAAATTCCATAGAATAAGGAGAAAAAGGACAAAAAACTACAAATGGGCACATAAGGGTAATAGACAATTCAACCTTCACTTTTGGGTAATGAGTACTGCTGATAGAGTGAACAGAATGTATTAAGCAGAAAAAAAATTCAAATATATAAATGAAAAATTTCTGAAAATGAAGACCTGGATCTGAAATCCTAAAGAGTTCAGTATGTTCCAGGAAGAATTCATGATGAATGACTAACATTATACCATGTTGTGATAAAATTTACTAAACCCGGGGGATAAAGAAAGGTACCCACAAGTGTCCACACAATAAAAGTTTGCCTACAACATTGCGGAAGTTGGATGGACTCAGAATTTACCAGAGCCAAAGTAGACGGCAGAAAACAATAAAACAATTGTTTGTGGACTTCTGAATAAAATTATTTGAGACCCTAGAATTCTACCTACAGCCATATTCTCAGACATGTACAAATAACAAAAAACATTAACAATATACTCTTCTTTAAAAATCTATTTTAACATGTATCTCACCAAATGGAGAAAATCTTATTTTTCTTTTTTTTTTTTTTTTTTTCCTTTTTGTCTTTTTTCGTGTCCGGCAACGGATCGCAACCCTCAGTGTCGCGCCCGTACAGGACCGGACCGGCAACGGGATCGCAACCCTCGGTGTTGCCCCCGCACCTCGCTCAGCCAGTGAGCAGGAGAAAATCTTATTTTTCAAGATAACAAATATGGCAATTCATATGCAGAGAACACATAGAGTGAGAGAATTGGTTGTGAATATTTAATTCATTAAATAAAGTCTAATGTCTAAAGTTTTTCAGGCTCTTGATATATACTTGCTGAGTCATTTGTATTTAGGTTCTACCAGTGTATCCTCCCACCAACAGGATACATGAATTCAACTTAGCCTTAAGGATTTAATGTTTTGCTAATATGCCAGGATAAAAAATAAAAAAATAAAACCTGTTTATATTTTATTTTATATATATGTTTTTACTCACTAATATGAGAGGAAAGTTCTTACATATGTTTATTAGCCACCATTTAGCTTTCTAAGGGTCATTTTATTTATTTCCTGTCTCTGTGTAGGACTAGCCCACATCATCAAGCCCAGATGGGAGAAGACAAAGGAAGAAAGGCACGTCTCTTCTATTTTCAGGTTTCTCACTGCAGACTCAAAGGGGTATCATTCCTACCTGGTGCCCGTGGGCATATCACGTGTCCACTGCGGTGCTCCTCCCCAGCTGGGGAGCCAGCTGGACCAGCCCACCTCTGACTGTGGCAATATTCTTACCCCACACTGCTTCATGAGCCATGGATAAAAGATTAACAAACCCAATACAATGCACAAGAGCTGGGGCTTGAACCCTGTGTCTACAACCCATGGCCAATTCAAAGGGTTCCCAGGAAGGCTGGGAAAAGAAAAGAAAGAAAGAACTGGTCTGATCTGACAGCTAAAAGCTAAATTTCATTGGGGGTTAGCTGTACGCCTGCAGCAGATTCTGTGTCACCAGAAAATATTCTACATACAACCATATTGTCAGATATATAAAGGTGAAGGAAAAATATCAAGAACATGTGGTATGGACACCGCAGAACTATTTTCAGGGGCAGGTGGGTGGTCTTCTCTCTCGATTACTCACTCTAGTGTTGGAAATGCTGTGTTTTTCCAGGAGGACTGTCAGGTATCCCAGGAGGAGATATCTAGCAAAACATCTGGCACTCAGTGAAAGTTGGTTTTAGCCCCAAACAGCTGTTTTAATTTTGTGACACAGTCCGTGAAGGAGACACTGCATCTGGTACTGACCACAAATTATTGTTTCATTGTCAGAGTCAAGGCCATGCCAATACTGAAAATATGAAAAGCATCCTCAAATTATTTTCATTTTCATGTGTAATGACACAATTACATGAAGACAACGCAGGCGCCAGCATTCTCTGGCAGGTACGGGAATTCTTTTCACGCAGCGTTTTCTAATAAGCTAAACTGGACGGATTTGGGGAGTCCAGCTTAGAAGGACCTATACACAAGTGAGGAGATCAAGGCCCAGAGGGGGAAGAAACTTGCCAAGGTCACACAGACAGCTCCTGACAGAGCTGGGGCTAGAAATGTCACTTCTGATGCCCAGTGGAGTGGGTTTTCCATTAGTGGATATTTTTTTGATGTGCCAACTGTACAATAAGTAAACTATATTCTGCCTTTTTTTTTTTTTAACGTAAGTAACTTCTCAAGGGCAAGCTGAAGGGCAGTATCCAGCTGCATTTGTGTCCTCAGTCCTTGGCACAGGGCTGGGCACAATGTAGGCAACCACCTGTTGTGCTGATTGAACTGCACCATTAATGCTAGGTTCCTCAGGCAGCTCCGTGCCTGGCCATGGCCGAGACTGTGTTCTCTTCTCCTCCACATGGTATGTGCCCCTTCTCAGCAGGCTTCCCTCCTCTCCCCACCCCCTGCAGCACCACAAGCCATAAAGCAAGAAAACACTAGGGTGACTCTGTGGCAGTGCAGACACATTAAAAGACCCGGGTCTGTTTGCTTTTGTCTGATGAAACTTGACAACAGCTAAATCTATTTATCTTGAAAACCCTCAAAGATAATACCAACAGTTTGCAGGAGGGGAATTAGTCATAAGCACACATGTTTTCCCAATATTGATCCAAGAAAAATATCCCCCTTCAAAGTTCTCTGGTTTCTAGGTCGGAACTGTGAGGTTCTGATTTCATCAGAAATTCTGCCATGAAAAATTGCTGGGCTGGACAGGACTCAGTAGACCTCAAAGGACCCTTGAAAATTTCCCTGAATAATTTTTCCTTTTAAAAAAAAAAGTATTTTTAGTTATACATATTTACAGTGTACAGAGTTGACTATCAGTATTTATGTACAGTATGTGATGATCAAATCAATATTATTAGCATGCTCACCATTACAAATCAAAATTAATTTTTATGTCCGTTACCTAGTTATTCCCTATCCACTCCCCCTTTCCCACTTCTAGTAACTATAGGTCTGACCTCTCCTTCTGAAAGTTCAGTGTTTTATTATGGTTGGTCTTTCTTTCTTTCTTTCTTTCTTTCTTAGCTCCCACTTATGAGTGAGAACATGTGGTATTTCTCTTTCTGTGCCTGGCTTATTTCAGTTAACATAATTTTCTGCAAGTCCATCCATGTTGCTGTAAATGGCAGAATTTCATTCTTTTTTATGGCTGAGTACTATTCCACTATGTATATATACCACATTTTCCTTATCTAGTTGTCGTTCCATATCTTGGCTATTGTAATAGAGATGCAATGAACGTGGGAGTGCAGGTGTCCCTACAACATGATGACTTCCATTTCTTTGGGTATATAACCCAGAAGTTGGATTGCTGGATCATGTGGTAGTTCTATTTGTAGCTGTTTCAGAAACTTCCATACTGTTTTCCACAATGGCTGAACTAATTTAAAGTCCCACCAACAGTGTAGAAGAGTTCCCTTTTCTCCACATCCTCACCAGCATTTCTTATTCTCAGTCTTTTTAATAATAGCCAGTCTAGTTAGGGTGAGATAATGTCTCAATGTGGTTTTAATATGTGTTTTCCTCATGATTAGTGATATTGAGCATTTTTTCACATCCCTGTTGGCCATTCATATGCCTTCCTTTGAAAAATATCTATTCAGCTCCTTTGCCCATTTTTTAATTGGATTATTTGTTTCTTAATTGTGAAGTTATTTGAGTTCCTTGTATATTCTGGATATTAATCCCTTGTCAAATGTATGATTTGCGAATATCTTCTCCCATTCAGTAAGTTGTCTTTTTACTCTTCGATTGTTTCCCTTGCTGTGTAGCAGCTTTTTAGTTTGATACGATCGCCATTCTCAATTCATTATATGAGTCCAGCATCATCCTGACACCAAAACCAAAGACAAAAGAAAAGGAAGAAAGCTACAGGCCAATGTCCTTGATGAACATAGATGCAAAAATCTTCAACAAGATGTTAGTAAACAGAATACAGCACATCGAAAAGATTATACCCATGAACAAGTGGGATTCATCCTAGGGATGCAAGGATGGTTCAACATATGCAAATTTCAATAAATGTGATACACCACATCAACAAAAGCAAGGACAAAACCCATGTGACTATCTCAATAGATGCAGAAAAAACATTTGACAAATTAGGTATAGAAGGAAAATATCTCAACATAATAAAAGCCATATGTAACAAACCCACTGTCAACATCATCCTGAATAGGGAAAAACTGAAAGCTTTACCTTTGAGAACTGGAACAAGACAAGGACGCCCACTCTCACCACACTTATTCAACATAGTATTGGAAGTACTAGCCACCATAGTCAGGCAAGACAAAGAAATAAAGGGCATATGAACTGGAAAGACAAAGTCGAATTGTCACTGTTTGCAGATGACATGATCCTGTGTAGAGAAAAACCCATAACTTCTACCAAAGAACCCTTAGAGCTGGTAAACAAATTCAGTAAAGTTACAGGATACAAAATCAATACACAAAAATCAATAGTGTTCTTATACATCAACAACAAACAAGCAGATAAAGAAATCAAGAAAGCGCACCCACTTACAATAGGTACCAAAAGAATGCAATAACTAGGAATAAGTTTAACTGAAGAGGTGAAGGATCTCTACAATGAGAACTACAAAATTCTTTTGAAAGAAATTAAAGAGGTTACCAAAAGATGGAAAGATGCTCTATGTTCATGGACTGGAAGAATTAACATGTTGAAAATGTCCGTACTACCCAAGCAATTTACAGATTCAATGCAATCCCCATCAAAATACCAATGACATTCTTCACAGAAATACCAAAAAAAAATCCTAAAATTCACATGGAACAACAAAAGACCCCAAATAGCCAAAGCAATCCTGAGCAAACAAAATAAACAAATAAAACTGAAGGCATTAGAGTTCCTGACTTCAAATTATACTACAAAGTTTTAGTAACCAAACCAGCATGGTACTGGCATAAAAACAGACACATGGACCAATGGAACAGAATAGAGAACCCAGAAATCAACCCAGGTATTTACAGCCAACTGATCTTTGCCAAAGGTGCCAAGAACATATATTGGGGAAAAGATTGACTCTTTGGTACATGGTGCAGAGAAAACTGTATATCCATGTGTAGAAGAATGAAACTAGACCCATAGCTCTTGCCATATAACAAAATCAACTCAACATAGATTCAAGACTTAAGTATAAGAACTGAAACTGTAAAACTCCTAAAACATAAAGAAGACACTTCAGGATGTAGGACTAGGCAAAGTCTTTATGAATAAGACCCCAAAAGCACAAGCAACAAAAGTAAAAATATTAACAAATGGGGTCCCTGCATTTTCATCTTATACACAGGAAAAATTCAAATATGCCTGCCTCCCTTCCCAGGATTTGTGTGTGCTATTGTAAAGAAAAAATGTTCGAATGACTAAATTGACACCACATTGTTTTTTACAACCTTTTTAATATGCAATAGAAACAGAAGTTCTTGGGCCGGCCCGGTGGCGCACTGCTACAGTGCGCCGCTTGGGAGCGCGGCGGCGCTCCCGCCAAGGGTTCGGATCCCACATACAGACCGGCCGCTCACTGACTGAGCGAGGTGCGGGAGTAACACCGAGGGTTGCGATCCCGTTGCCGGTCCCGGTCCGGTACGGGCGCGACACTGAGGGTTGTGATCCGTTGCCGGTCACGAAAAAAGACAAAAAGGGGAAAAAAAAAAAAAAAAAGAAACAGAAGTTCTTGAACGTATATGTATGAGTATTCAAATAATAACTTAAGTGGCAACTCTTTCATCTTGTTAACGTTTACTGAGCACCTATCATGTGCAGGCACTGAAGATACAGTTATAAATAAGATGCAGCTCCTGTCCTCATGGAGCAGACAGACATGACGACAGCAGTAGGAGCTATGGCAGAGGTAACCCAGCATGTCACAATGGCTTTGAGAGGGACAGGTACCTCAGAAGGCTACTCAGAAGATGTGGGGTTTGAACCATGTCCAAAGGTGTGAAAGGAGTTGGCTAAGAGAATAGAGGACAAAGGGACACCTCAGATTTATTATTCCAATGGGAATAATTTAAAATCTTATAGTCAGAGCATTTTAGATCTGGGAACCCGGTACTTTGTCTATTAGGATGCTAAGGCTAGAGAGGTTAAGCAACCTTCCCAATGCAGGCAGCATTTCAGTACCAGGACACAGACAGAATGCAGGTGTCCTGTCCTGAGGCTCACACATATGGAGAAATGAACAGCAGCCATAGTCCCTCAGCTCGGCAGTCCCCCATGCAAACCCATGCTAGAGATGGGCTCGGCAGCCTAATGGGTGCAGGTGCATCTGACACCCACTGCAGCTGAGTGCACCCCCCACCATCTCAGGCCAGTGATGTGCTGCGTGGTTGTTTGTGCACACAGCTCCCCCTGGAGTTGTTCAGGGAACATCTTGCCACACTGGCTTCTGAAACTGGCTAATTTACCCATTTAGTTAAGTTGATTCATAGCTTTTGTCTTGCTAATCAGAGTTTTCATCCTAGCAGCCTTATCCATCTCACAAATTGTTTTTAGGTATCTACATGGTGGGCTAATCACAGGGGTGTCAAAATGACTGTGACTATACCATGCCCTTGAAAGCTTACCCTCCAATGTGTGGCCTACTCTGGCCCTGAGCATCTCAATAGAAGTGCAAGCCGAGGAAGCCAGGTAGGTGCACACTCAGTTCACACTACACCTTCCCAGTTCCTCAGGTAGAAAGTCCCCCCTCTTCAGTGCTTGGTGGCCCCTGGAAGCAGTCAGGCACAGGCCCATGATGTGTGCCTTCTTAATTTATCCATCTGAGGCTTGGGTTTATTTTTTATATCCAGGTCATAGCTCTTCTTAATTATTTATCTGAGTTTTCACCCTATGTCCTTTATTCACACTCTGTTATTAGGATCCTCATCCCCCTCGGGAAAAAACCAAAGTTTTTTCAAAGTCCATGGGACCTACCTGACTTGGTTGTCCCCTCTCTGGACCGTCTCCTCTTGCCCACCCGTTGAGCACTCTGCTCAGCCATTCAGGCCCCTGGATGTTTGTTCACTGGTGAGGTAAGGCAGCCCACAGCCTGGCACCTAGCACACAGCAGGTGGGATCCAAAAATGTTTGCTAGGGGAGGAAAGGAATGAAGGGTTGCAGCTGTGAAGAGAGAGACTGTGAAGCCGGGCATCGCTTAAACCATGGCCACATCTACTCTCTCCAACCACAGAATGTCCACTGTTTTGCATAGCTGGCCAACTCCCCCAAGCCCACTCCCTTTGGTAAACCTCTGCATGTTCCCCACTACAGATGTGTGCAATGATTCTGGAAATCCACCAGGACAACCTAGACCCAGCCAGCCTCATCAAGGCCAGCATCTTAGCTGTACCCCTCATAACACTATAAAATAGAAACAATCTTCCTCGCATTACAGCTGAGGAGCTAAGGATCACAGTGAGCCAGGCACTCGCAAAGGCCACACAGACAGATTTTCACCTAAACCTGTATGACTCCAAAACCAGCACTTGTCCCATGAAACCACCTCCATCAAAAAGTTTCTATGATCCATAGAAAACTTTAAATTCCACCCCCCAACTCCACAACCCCACTGGCATCTCCATAATGGCAAAGCCTTTTAGTGTGTGTCAATATACACAAGTGGTAACTAGTGGTGGAGATACTGGACCACTAAACTTTCGAAGATCTGGATTTTTATGAATTAAATCCTCTGTTTAAGAGTTTAGACCTGTTTTTATACTTTTATCACTGAGCAAGTTAGCTTCTCCTGAAGCAAGAGCAGACCATCTGATTACAGCAAATGTTAGAACATCTGTCTCTGTGGTATGATTTTATCCACTAGAAAATAGGGAGCCATTGAGGGCTTTTGAGGGGGACAGGCACATGAGCATCTCTGTTCATAAGAAATAGCAGATGGATCTATAGGTTAGCTCTGATGCCAGGGAAACCACGGGGTCAAGATAAGAAATGAAAGAGAATTAAACAAGTGAGAAGAGGTGAGGAGGGAGAGGAAGGAACATCGAGGAGAGATATTCTTCCACTCCAGAGTATAAGCTCCAAGAGGGTAGAAACATATTACTCTCACTGCTGTATTTTTAGCACCCAGAGCAATGTTTGGAAGAGAGAGTGCAATGTTTGATCAATAGACGCTTGCACTTGGTTGAGCATCTCCCATCAGCAAGAGGCGGGGATCAGGGTCTGCTGTGACACTACCTGCCTCAAGACTATTTGGCAAATAGTCAGCGCTCAGCAAATATTATAAACTTTGTAGATATTATTACGGAGGACTTGAGTGTTTTAGTAAGGGAGAGGTGGCAATCAACAAACTTACAAATCATTTCAAAAAAAACTGCCTTCGCTGGTTGAATGATATAAGGGATGAAGAACAAAGAGTGGTCTCTAATAGCAGAGTCTGGGGGACCAGCCAGTGGGGAGTGAGAAAGAAATCAGGAGGAAAACAAAACGAAGGCGTCCGCACTGAGCCACTATGGGCACCGGAGGCTCTGCAACTGCTTGAAGCAGTCATTGTGGTAACAGGGCAACCAGCACTCTGGGGAGAGGCAGCCGCAAGCCTGCCGGTGAATTGTGTAAGAACCTTCCAGCTATCCAGGCAGGTAGTATCACAGCGGCCCATGATCCCTCCCTCTTGTTGATGGTTGATGCCAACCAGATGCAAGCATCTATCGATCAAATGTGTGCACTCTCTCTTGCATCCCCTGTCTCCATCTCCACTGTCACTGCCCAGATTTACCCTGCGGTGCCTTTCACCTGGAGCACTGATGCAACCACCCTGACACATGTACCCCAGGCACAGCCCATCCTAAAAGTCACCAACACAATATTCTTTTCTAAATACAGTTATGATCATGGTAACCTCCTACTCAAAATTACTCCAGCCTTCCCTTCACCTAGCAAAGCTCTGTTTCTTACCATCAAGACCTCCTGTATGTGTCCCCAGTCTTGCCAGCCAGCCTCATTCCCACCACTAGCCTTGCATACCCCACTTCCCCCAAACTGCTTTGTCTACTTTCCACACACTCTCTCCCTATTTCCTTAACCAAGAATGCTTTTCACCAACTACCTCAGTTTCCACCTTTTCTGTAAAGTGTTCCCTCAGCCTCTTTGACTACTCAAGGAAGTTTGTTTGAAACCTTTTATGATAATGAGCATTTTCTGCCTTGTATTATGATCATCTATGCACATATTTTATTTTTCTTATTAAATTCTGAGTCTTCTAAGAGTAAGATTTGTATTATTTTTAACCCTCCAGAGGCCTAGTTCTTTATTTGACCTTATTTGTACTTCAGTAAAAGGAAATGAATATCTGGCTTTAATTATTATATAAAAATAAGTCTAATACAAACATGACCCTAGAGCCACTGGAAGTGGATGGTCAGGGCTTAGGAACAGATATACCCTGCTGTAGCTGGAAAAGTATCCTGGAATAGTGAAATGACTAAATAGAAGGCGTCTAATGGTTTTTGCCATGGAAGATTGCATATTGGTGCCAACTGCAAAGATAAAGGGGATATGGGCACACACTTGATAACAAATTACTAGAATAGGAAATACAGCGACCAGCCTCCAAGAAAACCATGAGGTTAGGAGCTCACAGCACGTACAGAGAGTTCCTGTGAGACTCTTGGCACTTTGTGCAGAACTGTCAGACAGTGCCGTGTGGACTGTAGATACCGCCACGCTACTGATTGTTACCTTCAGAATCATCAGCTGATGATAACAAGAGCAACCATTCAATGATCACTCTCTATGTGTTCACCATCTTCTATGGGATTTACATGTATCTAATCAGTATCTAATTTTAGCCTTAAAACAAGCTTATGAGTTAGATAAAATCTGAAACCAGAGACGCTCACTAACTTTCCTAAGATTGCTGGTCTTTCCAATGAATGTAACCATATTATAAGTTGAATACCTTCCCATATAAGATTGAGAAAAACTTGTTTTTGCTTTCGGAACTTGAAAGATGGAATCATCACTACCAAATCCAATGGTTATCAAACTGTACTTAATAGCCCATAGGCCAGAGAAGGGAATTCTGAAACTCGAAGATAAGCCTTGGGCCTACTGCAACTTGAACATCTCTGTTTGTATTGGCTTCATAATTTGGACTTCTGGCTAAGATTTCATTGGAAGAAAACCTTCCACTACTTAAAAAAATAGTTTGAATAGACTAATAGATTAATGGATGCCTTACCTGTGTAGGCTCCATTTAAAAGGTATTGTCTGCTGATAAAATGCTCAGCCCAGAGCCCAGAGCACAAGAAGCACTCAGGAAAGCTGAGCTATAGATATTGTCATTGACTTCATTATTTTGCTTGCTATGGCACTCACAAGTCTCATCTGCATCTCTTGTGAGCTTAATATGACCATCTTCTTTCAACAAAAGTGAAAAGCCAGGCATGAAGGTATTAGTGACTCATGTGTAAGGTGTCAAGACCAGTAAGTAGAGGAACCAGGTGTCCCATTGCTCTTAGGACCCAGACCAAGCTCTCAACAAGGTGCATATGACCTTGTGTGGTCAGACTCTTTCCTACACCTTCAGCCTCACCTTGGACTAGTCCCCAGTACCCACTCCTGTATGTGCTCCTCACCCAGTTGGGGGGTGGGGACACCTGCGTGACTGTGAGGCTCCCCAAGCGTGCTACCTCCCTCTCACCGTAGCCACTGTGCACACGCTCATCCCTCCTCTTGTGACTCTCCTGCAACCCACTCCCCTTCTCCTTGACCCAAGTCAGGTTGAAGGACATCATACTTGACCCCAGTGCAAGCCAGGCCTCCTCATTACACAGTACCTCTCTCTCACAACACTTATCTCAGTGTGCAATTATATCTTCACTGAGTATGATTGCTTGAGTACGTCTGAGTCTTCTAATAGTCTATTATCTCCACGAGGGTGGCACCCATTATAGCTCCAGGTTCCTGGCACACAGTCAGCAGTTAGAAATAATTGTTAAGAAATTTTTTTTTAAAATCTACTGTCTTTCTCACATTGTTCTTTCTTCCCTACCACATTCCTGTAATCCAGACTGTAATCTGTTCACACGTTTCGATTTCTACCTACTGAGATAGACAGGAGTTGGCCACCTCGCTTATTCATATTTTCCCAAAGCTACCTCTAGGAAAGGGTCCATTTTGAAAAATTTTGGGGGACAGGAGAAAGGACGATCTAGTATGTTAGCCACAAACATTGGACCTGAGCCTAAAACTGAGATATACATACCTGAAGCCTCCAGGCCGTGAGCTCTCTCTGCGTGCTGTCCTGCACAAGACCCTCAGGGGAGCTGCTGCGAGGCCCCCAGGGTCTCCATGTCTCTGTCTGCCTTAATGAGACTTTCCATGAGGACAAAGCCAGGCCTCCTGAGCCTCAGGTGAGGATTACCAACTCGTCACTGTGGGTGACATTAGCCTCAGCTTCCTCCAACCTTGGAGGAGCCCACACTGCCTCAGTGATGGTTTCCCACTGTGACATCACGGTCAGCAGGTATCCCAGGGACCCGCTGCCTCCTCGCCTGTCCCTGCTCACTTGCTGCGTTTGCTCCCACACTCTGCAGGGTGACTGCAGCCAGTTTCCTGCAGCAGCGCAAGGGGACACATCCCTGCGCTGCTGGCTTCCAGGGTTTCTCACTCTTTATTACTGCTAACCCACAGTCCCTCAACTTTTCCTCCGCTCCCCTACCTGCTACTACTCGGATTTAGACACTGATTTCTCTAGAGGAGAACAAGCTAAATTGTAACTTTAACTTTAGACTCAGCATGAGGAGCTTCATGATTCAATTCATCCAGGTGTTTTAACATTTCCTTTTTGGAAAAGATTCCCTTCGGCTGGTTTGTTTTAAAACCAGACTTGCAGGCCTGCCCGGTGGCGCACTGCTATAGTGCGCTGCTTGGGAAGTGCGGTGGCGCTCCCGCCGAGGGTTCAGATCCCACATACAGACCGGCCGCTCACTGGCTGAGCGAGGGGCGGGAGCAACACCGAGGGTTGCGATCCCGTAGCCGGTCCCGGTCCGGTACGGGCGGGACACTGAGGGTTGCGATCCGTTGCCGGTCACAAAAAAAGACAAAAAGGAAATAAATAAATAAATAATAAATAAAACCAGACTTGCTGACTTTGCTTCAGTCCCCTTAAACACCAGGAAATGAAGACACGAGGACTGACATGGACACTTATTTGAGGATTAGTTCCAGAATTACTATTTCATCTGGGGTTTTCAGCAATCTTGAAAGGCAGGTATTTTATTCTCCGCTTTACAGATGAAGGAGCAGAGGAATCCCAAGCTATTACAGGCAAAGTTTATAACAGATGGCAGAGAACTAAAGGCGGAAAGGCAGTGCCCTGTCCCCTTTCCATTCCCTCAAATCAATCAAAACAAAAATGATGGCAATGTAATGTTTTGGGGTTTTTTTGTTTGTTTTTTTAAATTTTATTTTGTCGATATACAATGAGGTTAGAGTGGCCCATTACTGAAACCTCCCTCCCTCCTCCCTCTTCCCCCTTCCACCCAACAGTGTCCTTTCTGTTTGCTTGTCGTATCAACTTCAAGGAGTTGTAGTTGTTATATCTTCTTCCCCCCCCCACCCCCCGGATTTTGTGTGTGTGTGTGTGTGTGTGAATTTATTTATTTATTTTTAGCTCCCACCAATAAGTGAGAACATGTGGTATTTCTCTTTCTGTACCTGACTTGTTTCACTTAATATAATTCTCTCATGGTCCATCCATGTTGTTGCAAATGGCAGTATTTCATTCGTTTTTATAGCTGAGTA
>NW_007728530.1:33144-80903 GCF_000696425.1 Galeopterus variegatus | reverse complement strand
CCTGCTTAGCTCTTTTGCCCATTTTTTAATTGGGTTGCTTTTTTTTTCTTGTAAAGTTGTTTGAGTTCCTTGTATATTCTGGATATTAATCCTTTGTCAGATGTATATATTGCAAATATTTTCTCCCACTCTGTTGGTTGTCTTTTAGCTCTGTTAATTATTTCTTTTGCTGTGCAGAAGATTTTTAATATGATATAATCCCATTTGTTTATTTTTCCTTTGGTTGCCCATGCTTTTGGGGTCTTATTCATGAAGTCTATGTCCAGACCTATTTCCTGAAGTGTCTCTCCTACGTTTTCTTTAAGAAGTTTTATTGTTTCAGGGTGTATATGTAATTCTTTAAACCATTTTGAGTTGACTTTAGTGTATGGTGAAAGGTATGGGTCTAGTTTCATTCTCCTGCATATTGATATCCAGTTCTCCCAGCACCGTGTTTTGTTAAAAAACCTAAATTTGAACTTTGGCAAAATATTCTAATTTCTTAATAACAGTATTACATGAGTACCTTCTACATGATGGTTTATTGCACACATATATTTACTGATTTTAACCTCACTCAAACTCTCTGAGATAGAATTGATATGTGTAATTGTTTATCACATGTGGCTAAGGAAACTGAGGCTTAGAGGAGTTATAGGCCAAACACAAGGTCACAAGGGTACCAGTGGAGCTTGACCTTATCCCAGTCATCCTGGCTTTATCACAAGGACTCAACAGAGTAGCGGAGGAGAAGACAGCGTGGACCCTCTGCTGGTCTTGGATGCATGGAGGACGCAGTGATCCCACTAACCGCCTTGCCACGGAGTCCCATAGAGCCTTGTAGATAGACTGGTTCTAGCTTGACCTTGATGCTGGCCAGATTCTGTGGTAATTCTTATAAACACTTACAAGTCAGCCTGCTGTTTTGGTCCAGAGAAATTGGCATAGGATGGGGAGGATGGAAAGAGGGAGAAATCATGGTCTGGTTCCATTTTTGTCCCAGACTCTTGGTGTTGCGTATGAGCCCGGATATTGTAATACAGAGACCTGAGCCCAGCTCCAGCACTCCAACTAACCATCTGTGTCACCCAGGGCATGGGACCTCACCAAGTCTCAGTAGTGAGGGCCAGTCAGCTCTTTTCTCTGGGCCTTAATTTCCCTAATTTCCCCCCCAGTATGGTAGGACAGACTAGATGATCTCTTCCAAGTGCTATGCCAGGTGTCTTATATACAGCTACTCATGTCGTTCCCTCAACAAATCTGTAAGGTATGTATTATTATCCCCAATTTACAAATAAAAATAATATTGAATTCTAGAGAAATTAAGAGATCTGAGCAAAATAGCATGGCTAGTATGGAGAGCAAGAATCGAAACCCAGGACCAGGCATCCCCTATTTTCTCAGGCCATTCAGACCTACACTCTTAATTGATAGATCCTCTTCTCTTAGTAGAAGGAATAATTACCTAGGAGTAGTAATGTTGATTTAAAAGGGAGGAGGGGAGGCTATATTAATGATTAAAGGATTAGAAAAGGTAAAAAAGAAAAATCAAGAAATGCCTACTTTGTTTTCCATTGATGGGACAGTCAGGTCAGGCTGTGAAGGATGGTCATGCTCTTTGGGAGACATGTCAACCCTTGCCACCTCCCATAATTCACCTCTAGTCACTCTGTCACCTAGTGCCACCTGGCTTCATCTCTACCACTCCACTGGAACGACTTTCACAAATGGTCACCATTGATGTGCTTGGTTTGAAGCCACCAGACACCATCTAGATCTTGCTCCACCCTAACCAGCCCTGTTCACTCCCTTCTTGAAACCCTTTCTCTCCTCATTTCCCTCCCACTCCTGGAAGGACTCCTCAGGTGTCTCCTCTTCCTCAAGTCATCTCTTAAATGTCCGTTTCCTTTGTGGTTCCTTTATTTCCCTCTTATTCTCACTTTGTCAAATTTTACCTTGAATTTTCATTCATTCCCAGAGTTAGAATTGATTTTTATATTGAAATGACTCTCAAATCTATAATTCTAGACCAAATCTCTTTCCTGAATTCCAGTTACCTAGAGGACATCTCCACTTGGGTGTCCCAAAGTTGCTCTAAACTCAAGACAGCTAAACTTCTCCTAGTCCCTAAACCACTCTTTCCAACTATGTCCCATGGTGAAAGGTATCATGTCAATCAGATGCTCTATCTGGAAACCTGAGTGTCACCCTGGAGGCCTCCCTCTCCTGTGGCCCCCACTTCCAGTCACACAAGAAGTCCCATGGCTTCTACTCTTAACTTCTCTGCCTCTTTACACTTATTTTCATCCTCACTATTTCCAACTTAATTCATACCACCATAATTGCTTATAAACTTCACAGCAGCCTCTAGATGGGCTTTCTCACTTTCGTTCCTGCTCTACTTCAATGCCATCTCTGCACCGTGATCTGTGGCCTCTGGTCATGTCATCTCTCTGCTCTTACTTGCCAATATCGTGATTGCAGAAGGAGGAATCCAGACCCCCCATGTAATATTCCTGCCTTTCTAGCTTTATCTTTTCTTACTCCTCACCTACAATTTAGTTTTCAGACATTCCAAATTTCTGGCAATTTATGAATTTGTCGAGCTCCCACACTCCTAAGTTGAAGCACACTTCATTCTGTTACCTGTATCCTCTTACCCTGCCTTTTCTTGGCTGACTTGCACAGATCGTTGTGGTCTCCATTTAGGTGTCACTTCACCTGGAAAGCCACTTAGACCCCTTCATCTCCCAAGAGTCAGTGATGTACTCACATGTTCTCATTGTGCCTCATTCTTATATTTATCCCAGCATTTAGCACATCTTTTAATGACTCATTTATTCCTCTTGTTTTTCCCCAAGCTCTACATGCAGAGATTGGATTTCAATCGTAGTTACCAATCCAATGCATAAAACAGTGCCCAGAACAATTGTTTTCTGAAATAAATGAATGAATTTGTGAATTTAGTGTGTGCTTGCTGCACACCCTCATGATCTCACAGCCCATTTCATACCTGGATAATCTACCAAGTCAGGGTTCAGAAGATATCTCATAATGCCAGAATCCTAAAAGCTGTGGGAACCACGTGTGTTCCTATCACCCAATGACTCGTGTATTAGTCCTTTTCTGTTGCTTATAACAAAATACCTGGAACTGGGTAATTAGTAAAGAAAACAAAATTTATTGCTTACAGTTCTGGAGGCTGGGAAGTCCAAAGTCCAGGGAACACTTATGGTGATGGCATTCTTTGGCAACACAGAATCACACATGGTGAGAAGGGTGGAGCAGAGAGAGAGAGACTCTCACCTGCTCTTCTTTTAAAGTCCTCAGAACCACACCCCCGACAGCCATTATTAATGCTTTCACTACTGCACAGTCCTGCAATCTAATCACCTCTTCAAGGCCCACCCTCCAATTACCATAATAGGATTTCCCACCCTCAACAGTGACAGTAGGAATTAAGCTTCCAATACATGAACTTTGGGGACACAATTCAATCAAGCCACAGCATAATATATCTTTCAAGAGAAGAAAAAGGGAAAGTTAGGCTGAATGCAGACTGTGGAGGCCCCTAAAGTTGCTAATGCTCAGCCCGAGTCTGTGGTTTTTCTGCTCAGTAATTTTCCAGCAAAGAGAAATAATATTCTTATCACTTCGAACTCTCTGTTCATGGTGATCTGTTTTCCTTCACTGACATCTTAGTGTGAGGACTCAAGTTTTTACCACTATTATAGCTCACCTCACACTGTCTTGAAATTCATTAGATGGATCATTTCCTCACAGCAGAAATGTCACAGACTCACTCCTTTGCCTTCCCATATAGATGGCAGCAGTCAGAGCTTCTTTTATTATCTCATGGAAGACAAAAATCATCTGTGCTGATCAACTCTTTTACAAAGACCTGACATTTGCCATCACTGTGCCCAGAGGCCTCACTTTCGACAGAGTCAGCCCCTGTCCATGCCCAGGTTTCAGCACAAGGCAGCTGTTCTAGAAGCAGGAAAGCACCTTCAGCCAGAAGACCTGCATTCTGTCCTGACTCTGCCTCGTATTATGCCTGAACTTTCCAAACTGCAGATTTTGGGGAAAAGACAAGCCGTCAATGGCTTTGTCTCACTCAACTCCTCAAATGCCCTGTGAAGTATGACATTTTTTAATTTTCTATTTCCCAGTTTAGGAAGTGAGACTTAATGAGGTAAGCCATTTTCCCTCGCTCACACAGACAGGGATGACAGCTGAGATATGCATCTGGACTTCTGGAACCAAGTCACATGCCACTGCTCCTGCACCAAGATGCCTTGCCTGTCCACACTGATGTTGGGAAAACCAGAAGAAATGTGCTCACAAAATGTTCTCAGTTCATCAAGCACTAGACAAATATCCATGACGATTATTGTCCCCAAAGTCTTGTTTGCTACTGATAGGAATTCTGCCTAGCAATATTAACCTACAAGCAAATATGCATTCTCTGATTCAAGGCAGGTATTCAGGCAAACCCTCTTTTATCTGACATTAACATCTCAAAAGGCTCATGTCAACAAGATGAAGAGTTTCTTGACTTGACAGTCTAAGTTTCTTTTCAAATGCAGGAAACTAAGGAGGGGAGCTTCCCTTAAACTCTTTCAGCCATTTAAGAGAAAGAGAACCAATGTTCTTGAGGTATTTGTTGGGGATACTGCCACCAAGAGTGCGAAAAAGACAGAATGTTGTTCTTGAAAGTCTAGGAGTGATCACCTTCTATGGATGAGCAGGCTACCCAAGTCTGTGGCCATGTGAGAAGGGGGTCCCTGTGAGGCTTCTTCTCTAGCAACCTGATCTGGATTTATCACCTCCAGCAACCCCTTGTTCAATTTATTAATTTTCTTATCCAGTCTTTTATCCCCTGAACGTAAAACAATAAAAGTATAGTCAAGGTATTTGACTTGAAAGAGAGTAAACAATAGATTGGATTGTTATGGAAATACTTAACAAATAGTTACAGGTAACGTGTATCAAATGTGTACTCTACTTAAGCCAGAAATTATCTCATTTAATCCCTGATGGATTTTGAACATGACCTGCGCCATTGTGCACATAATAAGCACCAGCACAAAATAGCTGCAGGCCTCATCTTCCACTCCAGCACCAAGCCCCTCCCTGCTTCCCTTTAGGGGAAGCCTCCTGACTTAAACAGAAACTCCTTTTGCCTCTGCAAGGACACAGTTCTCTACCCCAATCCACATTAGCATAATGCCCCTCCTTGATGGTATCAGCCAGCCCTTGGTGAATTGTATAAGCTCTACCACCCCCACACCTGGTGCTGTCCCCCATTTCCAGGGCAGCCCCAGGCTGTTCCCCACTTTTTTTTTTTTTTTTTTTTAAAAGATGACTGGTAAGGGAATCTCAACCCTTGACTTGGTGTTGTCAGCACCACGCTCAGCCAGTGAGCAAACCGGCCATCCCTATATGGGATCCAAACCCGTGGCCTTGGTGTTATCAGCACCTCACTCTACCGAGTGAGCCACGGGCCGGCCTCTGTTCCCCACTTTGAGCGCAGCCCAGCGGATTCTTTTCCTTTAATAAAGCTGGATTGGTACAGGCATCTCGTCTCACTTTCTTTCAATCCCTTCTTCATTTAATTTTCACTGTAATCTTCCACTAGGTAAATACTATTGTTATGTGTTATTGTTATGTGTAGATAAGGAAACAAAAGCCCAGAGAGGTGACACCATTTTCTCAAGGTCAAGACTCAAACCCAGGGTTGCCTAATATAGGGCTGTCTGTGATCTTGACCATTGTCCTATAATGTCACATGTTACTCTGTGGTTACCCAGAGTCAAATCCCTATCCAGCTAGTTAGTGGTTTCCTGGGTCCCTAAAAGACTCCTCCTCTGTCAGCGCTGTGCGGGCACAGAAGAGCTGGTGCTTTTGCTGCCAGTCTGGCAAGACTTGCTTAAGACTGGTCTCTGTGAGCTGAACACCACCCAAATTCTCTACTTCAGCAGGACGACTCCAAACCTTATTTCCATAGCTCAGTTTTTTTTTCCATGATATTGGCTACAGAACAGAATCATGTCAAAAGTTAAAAAAAGCTTAATGGCTTCAGGTACAAACTTTTGATGGTTTACAAATGGGGAATAAATAGCAAAAGTAAAGAAAAGGGAATACAGAAAACAATACTTTCCTTAATTGGCAGAGACACTTAGATGAGTAACAGGAAATGCTGAAAGGCAAGGTTAGATGCTCATCTCAGGAAAGATCTTTATCATGCAGAATGTGCTTCCTTTCACTCCGGGTTCTGAAAGCTAAAACAAGTAGCCTTGGTTCCAAGAAAACTGTTTTCTTGAAGGGCAAAGAGCAAATATATTACAGTGTACTTAGTGCCTTTGGCAAGTGATCCAAAGGGAAAGTCCTGCTCCGGACCTGACGTGGGTGCACGTATCCATCAGTGGAATTGGAATAAACACCCAGCTGAGTCACAGGTCAGATCTGATTTCTAGGAGCATCTATTTCCTAACTTAAAATTAGAGCAATGTCTTTATATGGTGTTGTGAGGAGGAAATAAAAAAAATGTATAGGATTTTAACCAACTATGAAGAATGCTTGTTATATGGAGGGTTGATTGCCCCTCCTCTTTGGCCTCTGACTTGCTATACAGCTTCAACTTTAGAACTCAGTTGAGCAGTTCACTACGGATGTGAAGTAACTTTTTTAAAGTCTACATATTAAATGTTTCAGATTGTCAACCTGGTGTGCAAATATCGGTCCAGGTAATCCCAGGTTAAATATTATTTGCTGAAAGATTTCCAGCTGGGTTTTATGGAGAACAAGGATCCTGAGCCAGAGAAGGTGAACATTCCCCCTTAACATCTATCCTTAGGAAAAAAACATTATCTGGAATCATGGGCCTCCTGATGGAGGTGATAAAAGCCACGATTCATGCATCATGCCCAGGGCTAAATATATAATTTGTGGTACCCAGAGCAAAGTGTTATCGCAGAGTCCCTAGTTCAAACAGCAGAATAAAAGAATAGCTGGTAAAGATATTCAAATATAAAACTTTTCCCTTTAAAAAAAATATTTTATTAACTAAAATGTGATAGGAGTAATGGTGGTACATAACTAATGACGTTGTTAAATAAAAATCAGACGAGGCCATTGTTTTAAGTTTCTGCACTAAGCCGCAACAGACCAGACTAAAAACCAAAATGGAGTCACTTCGGTTGTGGTCTGACCTTCTGAGAAGTCAGGAGAAAGAGATAACAGCCAATTTCCCAAACATGCCAGTTCAAATCTTCAGTAGGTTTGGTAATTTAGTTCCCACTGTTTAAATCCTTACACAAGAGAGATAGCCTCAAGTAACCTGATGTTAACTAATCAGTTAATTCCCTACTGTTCTGTCTCCCTGTCCTCACCTTAAAAGGAAAGTAACTTTGAAATGACCAGTGTTCTTTGTTTGTGCTTTCTTCAGCCTTTCTGTCTATAAACCCTTTGTTATTTGTAATAAACTTTGAAGCACTTCCCTGACTCTGTCAGGTGGTGTTTTACTCACATTTGACTACCAATAAACTTTACAAAATTATTTCTGCCTCGACAGCCTTAATTTTTGTCAACAACATAGACTTACAAATTACAAAAAATAATATTTCAGTGTCACAATTTTATATAATACAATATATAATACTGTATTAATGTGATGTCTTCCTCAATTGCATTTTTATGTCTTGCTTTCCTGCAAATTCAATTATTAGGTCATCAAAATTTATACTTTTTGCAGCTTCACTTTCAATCTATATAATTGAAAGGACATCAATCACTCTTGGCAAATGCAAGATCACAAATGATTTTTTGTAAGTTTTAATTTTCAGAAGTATCGTTCTGCTGATGCAACTGTTATTGGAGCTGCTAAAAGTATTTTCGATGTTGTGACAATCCTGATAAACTATTTCAAAATATAAATTTAGAATATTTTTTTCTAAAAAGATTTAAGTCTTCATGCAATAAGTTTTGTGGAGGTCTGAGTTTAATTTAAAATATAAGATTATACAATGGCTTCAGAGTGTTTTCTCTGACATTTCCTACAACTTGTGGAGGTAATACCAGAAACCTAAAGTGGCTTTATGATTTCAATATGATTCAAAATATGTGTGTATGCATTCTATCATTATAGCTCTGACTGCAATGAAAATTAATTTTAATTTTTGTCTTTCTCATCAATAAGTGTTTTATCTGAAGCTTCATATGAAAATACTGTTCCTTCCCATCAAATGTAATAATCATTAAATTTAATTTCTATTCCTAAGACTGTAGATATTTGCTTTGCTATGTTGTGGCAGTTTTTAAAACCAAAGATTCTAAACTCTTTAAAGAATTCTCATAACTACTTTGTATGTTTTATCACAATGTTCATGTGTACACATTTTCTTAAAGAAGTGAAATTCACATACCATACAATTAACCATGTAACACTGCACAATCCAGTGGCATTTGGTGTATTCACAATGTTGTGAAACCACCATCTCTCTCTAGTTTCAAAAGTTTATTGTTGTTGTTGTTGTATTGTCTTGTTTGGTGGTTTGTGCATATGGGGATCCAAACCCTTGACCGTGGTGTTATGACACTGCACTCTAACCAACTGAGCTAACCAGCTAGTCCTAGTTTCAAAACTTTTTGTTTACCCCAGAAAAACACCACGTACACATTAAGCAATCATTCCCCATTCCCTGCTCCCGTACCCTGGAAACCATCAGTCTGCTTTCTGCCTCTGTGGATTTTTCTATTCTGGATGCCATGTAAAAGCAGTCATACACTATGTAATATTTTGTGTCTGGCTTCTTTCATTTAGCATAGTAATTCCAAGGTTCGTCCCAGTTGTAGAACGTATCAATACTTCATTCCCTTTTTAGGGCTGATTAACTATATGCAGACATTTTGATTTATCCACTCATCCACTGATGAACATTTAGGTCTTGTGAGCAGAGTTGCTTATAAACACATGGAAAAAAAATCTATTTGAACACCTGTTTTTAATTATTTTGTGTATATACCTGGGGGTAAAATTACTGTCATACAGTAATCCTGTGCATCACTCCTTGAGGAACCACTAAACTGTTTTCCACAGTAACTGCTTCATTTCACATTCCCACCAGCAATGTACAAGAGTTTCTATTTCCCCACTTTCTTGTCAACACTTGTTATTTTCCTTTCTTTTCTTCTTCTTTCTTTCTTTTTTTTTTTTAATAGCCATCCTAGGGGATATGAAGTGGTCCTCATTCTAGTTTTGATTTGCATTTCCTTAATGGCCAGTGCTCTTGAGCAACTTTTCATGTGCTTGTTGGACATTTGTATATCTTCTTTGGAGAAATATCTATTTCAGTCTCTGCCCATTCGAAAGGTTGTTGGTCTTTTTCTTGTTGAATTATGAGTTCTTTTTATATTCTCAATACTAAGCCTTTATATTAGATATATGATTGGCAAATATTTTCTCCCATTCTGTTGGATGTCTTTTCACTTTCTTGATAATGTACTTTTATGCACAAAAGTTTTTAACTTTCATTAATGTGTTTATCTATTTTTCTTTTATTGCTCATGCTTTTAATGTCACATCTAAGAATCCATTGCCAAATTAGAGGCCATGAAGATTGACCCCATATTTTTTTTATTAGTTTTGTGATTTTACCTCATATATTCAAGTAATGGATCCATTTTAAGTTAATTTTTGTGTATGGAATGAAAGAGGGGTCTAACTTCACTCGCTTGACCATGGTCTTCCAGTTATCCCAGCACCATTTATTTAAGAAACTGTTTTCCCTGTAGAAAGGTCTTGACAACATTGCTGGAAGTCAATTGGCCATAAATGTTTGGATTTGTTCCCAGACTCTCAGTTCTATCCCATTGATCTATATTCTATCCTTTTGCCAGTACAATGCTGTTTTGTTTACCACAGCTTTTTAGTAAGTTTTAAAATCAGAAATGTGTAGGCTTCCAACTTTGTTTTGTTTTGTTTTAATATTGTTTTGGCTATTTGGGGCCCCTTGGAATTCCATGTAAATTTGAGGATTAGCTTTGCCATTTTAGAAAAAAAAAAGCACCATTAATAGAGATTGCATTGATTGTGTAGATCTCTTTAGGGAATATCATCTTAACAATATTATGTCTTCTAATCTGTGAATATAGGTGTCTTTTCATTTATTCATATCTTCTTTAATTTCTTTAAGAAGTGTTTTATTGTTTTCAGTGTACGAATCTTTTGCTTCCTTTTTAAAATTTAATCCTAGATATCTTATTCTTTAGATGTTATTGTAAAATGGGGTTGTTTTCTTAATTTTTTTTGATTGTTCATTGTTAGTGTATAGAAGCACGATTGATTTTTGTGTGTTGATCTTGTATCCTGAAACTTTGCTGTAGTTCTAGTTTTTATGGATTCTTTGAGATTTTCTTTATAAAGAACATGTCATCTGCAATTAGAGATAGTTTTACTTCATCCTTTCCAATTTGGATTATATTTATTTCCTTTACTTTTTTCTTTTTTTTTTTTTTATTTTGTTTTTTGTTGTTGTTGTTGTTGTTGTTTGTTTGGGTTTTTGCCTAACTGTTCTGTCTAGGACTTCTAGTACAATGCTGAACAGCAGGACTGGGTGCTGCTGAGGCTCTAGAGCATTGCAGGATGATACCATTCTCTATTAATTAACATAGTTTCTCTCTTGCACTCTCATTTACCTTCCAACTCTCCTCTAACATTTAGAAATCTTCCTAATGAGGGTTTTTTTTAGTAAATTTTAAAATTATTTCTTAAAGTATATAAAAAGTGCCATAAGATAAGTTTGCTGTAACAATTAATTGACATCAGATAAGGCTGACATTTACGAGCCAAATTTCAAAAGCAAAAATAAGAGAAATAAATCAATACAATAGTACATCAGGGTAGAGGCTCAAATATTTTTTCTTAATAGTGTTGAGTGATCAAAAGACAAACCAAATACTGTCAGAACAGATATTTATGTATAAGATTTATCTATACTACCAGACCATAAAATTGAAGAAACCAGTTTTCATTTCTGATTCTTTTCAAACCTCCACAGCACATGGTATAATTCCTTGCACATGGCAAATAATCAGTAATCACTTGTTGAACAAATAGACGAGTAAATACACATGACTGTGTTATTACTGATCTACAAGTAATGATTGGCCACCCACCTTTCAATTCTTCAGAAAGGAATTGTTTTTATGCTTATCAAACTATTTCACTGTAAGTTATGTGAGGTCAAGGAACCCACGTAACTTCCCTTCCATCCTGTCAGCATGTCTGTCATATTCCCTCTACCTAGTAAGTGCTTGCTCCACATATATACTAATTTAATGTAGGAACATGTCTGTAATGAGACATGATTCAAATATTTTCATAGTAAACAAAAGTCATTAAAAATAAAATTTACATGCCAAGAAAATAAAAAAGAACAAATGCACAAATGCATAGAAGAATATAATGAGGATATTGTTTTCTGCCTTTCATTTAAAAAGCTTTTCAGCAAAAGTCTTTTAGCTTTAATCTTTTGAGTGTTGGGGAAGAATACCCCAAACTGAGAACCCTAGCACTATGCATGCTGAGATGCAAACTACAAAGGCACACATTTGGGACACACGTGTGTGCAGGAAAATAATTCTTCTGGAGCATTTTTAAGGCAACAGAAAAATCTGAAGGGATAGCAATTTCCCTCTGTTGGAGAGAAGGGAAGATTTTTCATTTGCAGTACAAATATGTAAGCAACTCTGGGTGACGTCTTCCCAGTCCTGTGCTCATGCCTTGTTCTTAAGAATAAGATACAACAAAGAATTTTTACAGACATTCCTTATATATATTGTTGAATTCCTGGTGAAGGGACTTTTATTTTCAGCAATGGTGGAATAGATGATTTGAGCCAACACTTCTACCCAAGACAAATTAAAAATTAGAAAACACCCTTGAAAACAAAGACACTCCAAAATGATGAGATATAATGGACATAAATAAAAAGATTCAACACAATAAAGATACAAAGGTGTCACTATCTACCAAAATCATCTACAAATTTAGTTGAATACCAGTAAAAACTCGCATACTTTTTTTCTTTAATTGAGAAACTGATTCTCAAATCATTTTTCAGATTATCTGTTCTAATACATAAAGCTAACTAGGGCACTACCCTGTTTAATATTTTTCAGGGCCTCTCCATTTCTCTCAAGATAAAGTACAGACTCCTTAAAATGCCTTTCCTGGTCCGGCTTCCATCTCCTTCAGCCTGGTCTCACCTTCCTGTCCCCAGGAAGTGGCACCTCCAGGCTTTTGAAGACATTGTTTCTCCTTTCAGGAGCACCTTCATTGTCCTTCACTCCTTTACCCAAGACCTCCTAAATGATCTCTCAGAATTCAGCTCAGGTGTCACCTCCACACAAGGCAGTTTTGGGAGCCTGTCTTCTAGATGTTCGTGGTCCCTGTACTTAACTCTGCCAGGGCATGTACTTATACACTGTACGGTTACCACTGGTTACTCTTCCGTTCCCTACATGTGATAGTGGGCTCTCTGCATTTTCCCAGCTGACACAGTGCTAATCACATAGCAGGTGCTAAATAGTTACTGAATAGGTCAACGAATGAACAAGTGAATGAATCCAAGCAGCAAAAATATACTGATTTGTTTTTATGTCCAAAGACAGGAGCCCAATAGACATAGAAATGAAGAAATGGAGTGATTTTTTGCTACCAGGTTAACAGTTTTATCCCTTTTTTAATTTTCGTTGGCCAAACACAAACTTAGATGTCTGTCTTTCATCTGTTCATCCACCCAACAAATATATTTTGTTACCTGCTATGTTCCACATATCTTATTAGATTGAACCATATCGAATTGCTGATATCAGACCATGCTGATCATTTTTACATGGTTCGAACTCCTATAACCACTGTAGGGGGAAAGTGCCTTCATGGTCATATCCTTGTGGGAAATTGGGATGTGCACAGAGAAAATCCTTTTATAATGTAGTAAGTATTCCTAAAATGATTGTCTTTTTAAAGTTATATCAAATAAAATGCTAACGCCTCTTTAAATCAGTAAAATGTTTACCTTGTATTCATTTGTAATCAATTACCTCATAAGTGTTGCTTATTAAAGAGCCAGTTTTATTCAAGGCAGATAATGGAAAATAACAGTATCTATAAATTAATGGAGAAAACATCTGCCTGAACTTGCCTGCTGAAAAAGTAGAATAGTGGTTTCTTTTTAAACTAATATAAGTGGAATATTTTATGGAAGATATAATGAGTGCTGACAATATGACAGATATTTTATTTTGACTAAGAGCAGCCCCTGTCCAGGCTTAATAAATCTGCAATCCAAGTTCTATAGACATTGCAGAAAGAAGAAGAAAACACCCCAGAGGGAAGGTGGATGTCTGTGAGGAAGCAATCTCAAATGGCTTCTATCACACATGGTCTCTGGGAACCTCAGCACCGCTTTCTGTATAAAGGCAGCAGAAACGAATTTTAAAAGGTGTTTTTCTAGTTAAAATTATACTATAATAGCTCTCCCAATTTCCTTCCAGCCTACTACTTCACGGACACAGCTGGAAGCCTTGGAAACAGGTCAGTGTGCCCTCTGTCTAGCCCCATTATTCTCCATCAGAGTGCTATGAAAACTGAATTACAGGCTTAAAAAGGCTGTTTTTCTTCCAGTCCAAGTAGGTGAGGCAAGCCAAATCACTAATGAATTTAAAGATCCTGGCGGAACTATGGGAACTGAGCTTCCTCAGGTACAGACCGAGGTTGATTAGGCACATACCTGGGCGCACCCAAACACTCATCAAACTTTCTTAGAGCTATAATAGCAGAATTAGAAAATCATGCGTTTGCAGTGTGGTGTTGTAATAAAAGCATATGGTGTAGAATCAGAGTCCTAGGTTCAAATTCCTGTTCTGCCAATCACTCATTTTACGACCCACACTTCTTTGGGCTTTGGTTTCTGCACCTGAAAAGTGGGGTAGAATTATACCTACCATAAATAATTGTGAATACTAAATAAAATAATTATTTTTTAAACATTCAAACATAATGCCTATTCAGTGCAGTAATTCAGTGAATACCCAGTCTCAGTAAATGTGAGCTGAATTCAAATTTATCGAAACTGAATACATGCCCCTGGAATGATTTGTTTGTCTTCTCAGCAGCTTTCATACATTTACTCCTTGAAACTCAGTGAGTGAGATGTGACAAAAGTGACAATTACTGTTTTAAAAATGCATCTGTCTTGGATGTGAATCCCTTAATTACTGCAAAGTGTTTGTTAGCCCCATGCTACGACCTTTTGTTGGCAGAAGGATCACCTGATGATCTGAAAGTGCTCAGAACTGCTCCTCAATTGCATCCTTATTATTAGATTCTTATTACGACACTCTTCAATACCCAACATGGTAATTGAAGACTGTACTATAATAACACCCCATGCATAAGTAACATGAATATTTAGCTCTCACTTGCTATATCACATAAATTCCCATTCCTGACATACATGAGCAAGTAACAAAACCTCTCTAAGCCCCTATTTTTTAACCTTAAAATAGGTACAATGAAAGAAGTATAAGAAATAATTAGGATAACATATATAAAGTCCTTAGAGTGTGTAGGACATATTCAGTGCTTAATAAATGGCTGTGGTTGTCATCGTGGTATTGAAGGTTAATTAAATCTAGATACAAATTCTAATTTCATAATTACTAGCCCTGTGACACTAGATAAGTAAAATTCTTTTCCGTGCTCCTTTTTCTCATCTGTAAAAATGGGATTAATACTACTAACCCTTTAGGATTGTTAAAAAGATTGGAGAACATAAAGGAAGTCCCTGGGCTTCGTGGGCTTCACAGAGTCTTTTTTTTTTTTTTTTTTTTTTTTTTTTTTTTTTTTTTTTTTTTTTTTTTTTTTTTTTTTTTTTTTTTTTTCTTTTTTTCTTTTTCTTTTGTAATCCCATATCTCGGATGCTCTGAGTTTATCACCCTCAGGATGTCCCTGAGATACTGACTCAGCAAAGCGAGCTCCTTAAGGAGGCCCCAGACAACACAAAGTGAGTTCAGATAAGGTCAAACCATTTTCCAGAACACTCGCAGAGTCCTGGGTTTTTTCCTTCCTTATCTTAAGAGCCACGTGTATGTTAAAAAGGGTCAGTTTGCACTTGTGTCTGACTCTCGGCTATTCTTCAAGCTCAGAAGGCTTGGCTCAGAGTTATAAAATAATATTAAGTTCTGACATTTTAAGAAGTGTGCCCAGAAAAATAACCAGAGCAGGAAGAAGAGGGAAAGCATCAGAAGGGTGCAGATGGGTTTTGCAGCTGGGGAGAGGAACATTAGCATTAGACACAGGAAAACGTCGACTATAGAGCCCAAGTTTCCTTCACACAAAGGTCACCAGCACTTCACTGTGAACAAAATCGTGTTGACGGTATGATGTTGCTTATGCAGTTTATCGTTCTTCCATCCTGAAAGGTTTTCAGCTTGGCAGCGTTTTCCCCTCCACTAATCCAACTCTCCTTGGAAAATGTCATTCTGCTTGAATTTTCTTAGCTCTGCCCCTCACTCAGGCACCTGGGATTTCCGGATGAAAGCTGCCGATCCAGTGAAAGTAGGAACCAGTGGGTGTTGGAGAAGCAATTTATCACTGTGGGTGCCCAAGCGGGTTAATTTCAAAGAAATGTCAAGCAGTTCCTTTTCTGCCCATTTCCCTTGGTCTGCTTTTTTCTTTCTACATAGGCAAGGAAGGCTATCTCTGGAAGTCTCTATTGATTAAGCAACACTCTCAGCTCGCATCTGTGCCTCACTCAGGAAAGGGCTCAAAGTGTAGCCACCATTTTGCAATGTAGGTGGAGATACGATGTGATACAGATGGGAAATGTCGGATCTCCACGTGCATGGTCCCTGGGGAAAGGACTGTGAAACAAACTGTGGAAAGGAACTTCCACTTCCTAAACTTCCACTCTATGCCAAGCTCTTCACGGGCATATGAAGTTACATAGACTGCTTACAAGTAGAGAGTAAAGAAATGAAAAAATGCCCAAAACAAGCTGATCTCAAATCTCATTTTCTTTTCCTTGTAACATACAGTCAGAACCATATGGGACAGATTTTGGGGGACAATAACCTGGTGGCAGGGCATTTTTAAAAATGCAGTGTGATCAGGCAGATTTGTGCCCATCTTATGTCTTTTGTAGACTTAGGAATGACTAGTAGGTGCCCCGAAACCTGCCTATCAACATCACACAACATAGCAATTGTGTGTTTGGAAGAAAATACTAAATTTTATGCAATTTGTTACTTATTCTGAGACTCAAACATAGGTCCCTTAATTAAATGCTCCATGATCTAAAGTAGTTTGCTTAAGACATTTAAGAAACTGGGGAAGGCAAGGGCGGGGAGAGGGACTTTTACTAGAGAATTTTGTCCTAATATGTTTGTGCTGCTATAACAAAATGCTGGATAATTTATAAAACACAAAAATTTATTTTCTCACTGTTCTGGAGGCTGGGAAGTCTAAGATCAAGGAGCCGACAGATTCAGTGTCTGGTGAGGGCTGCTCTCTGCTTTCAAGATGGTGCTTCTTGCAGTGTCCTCACATGGTGGAAGGGATGGAAGGACAAAAGTAGTAGCAGGTTCCTTTAAGTCCTTTTATCCTTATTATTAAATTCTCATTATGAAGCTTTTCTAGATCAAACATGGTAGTTGAAGATTGTACTATCACCTGATGCATGGCTCACACGAACATTTACCTCTCACTTGCTCTGCCCTCCTAACTTAATTACCTCCTAAAGGTCCCACTTCTTAATACTATCACACTGGGTTTGGGGTTCCAACATATAAATTTTGGGGGGACACATATATTCAAACCATAGAAAACTCTAAAGAACTAAGTCATAGAAGAAGGGCCTCATGAGGAGTAAAAGACATAAGGATTTTGAATATGAGAAAGGAAAGTATTATTAATCACATGCAAGGAAAATAGGCAAAATTCATCCTGAGAAGCCAAAGTCAAAGAAAAGAAAGGGAGATGAAAACTATGAACCCTGTCATCTGAGCACCCAGTGAGACCGTCCCTTATCTGATGTTCCTGCTTGATCTCTTTTCCTCTCTTCATACCCATTTCTATTCAGCTTTCTCACACTTACCAGAATGGACCTGACAGTATCTCTCTTCTTCTTACACTGCCAGCAGACTTTCATCATCTACAGGACAATGTCCAGGGCAAGAATAATCTTTGCAAGACTGGCTGCATCCCCCTCCCCTGAATACCAGCCACCTTCCCCTGCCCCACCCCCATTCACCATATGCTGACAGCACACAGAATTTCACATCGCATCTGAGATGCACTAACTCCGAATCCTTCCACTGCTGTCGCTCAAGCTAAAGCAGCTTTTCTCCCTTTTTCAGATAAGGCTGCCATTTTAATCCTTTAAGAATCAACTCAGATGTCATCTCCCTTAGAATGTCTTCACTATCTTCCACAGTCTCCTGTTATGCCAACATCGTGTAGGCTCCATTAAAGTATTTACCACCCTGCATTGCAATTTCATGCTCTGGATATTCACCTCTGCATCCCACTGCAGGATTTTTTTTTTCCTTTCTCTTTTTGGCTATTAAAAATAATGCTCCTAAGAACACATGTTACAAGTTCTTCAGTGACCATTTGTTTTCATTTCTCTTGGGTGCATATATAAGAGCAGAATTTGGGGTCATATGGTAATTCTATACTTAACTTTTTGTGGTACTACCAAACTTTTCCACAGTGGATACATTTTATTTTCTCACCAACAATGTATGAGGGTCCAATTTCATAATATATTCACCTGATACTTGTTATTGTTAATATTTTTATTATTTTTTTTATTTTTTAAATCTATTGTTTGAATTGGAACATAAGTGATTATACATATTTATGGCGTACAGAGTTGACTATCAGTATTTGTGCACAGTACATGATGATGAAATAAATATTATTACCATGTTCATCATTACAAACCATAATTATTCTTTGTGTCCCTTAATCAATTTCCCTAAACCCCTTCCTCCTCCCCCTTTCCCAACACTAGTAATAGTAGGTCTGTTCTCTCTTTCTGAAGGTTCAATGTTTTGTTGTAGTCTTTCTTTCTCAGCTTATGAGTGAGGACATGCAGTATTTCTCTTTCTCTGCTTGGCTTATTTCACTTAACATAATTTTCTTCAAGCTCATCCATGTTGCTGTTAATGGCAGAATTTCATTCTTTTTTATGGCTGAGTAGTAGTCCAAGGTGAATATATACCACATTTTCTTTACTCAGTCATCAGATGATGAATATTTAGGTTGGTTCCATATCTTGGCTCTTGTAAATAGAGCTGCAATGAACATGGGGGTGCAGGTATCCCTTTGACATGATGCTTTCCATTCCTTTGGGTATATAACCAGAAGTGGATTGCTGGATCCTATGGTAGTTCTATCTGTAGTTGTGTGAGAAGGTTTCATACTAATTTCCATAATGGCTGTACTGATTTACAGTCTCACCAACAGCATAGAATAGTTCTCTCTTCTCAACAGCCTCACCAGCATTTGTTATTCTCAGACTTTTTGATAACAGCCAGTCTAGCTGTGGTGGATTTTTAAATACTTGTAATAATATACTTAAGAAAGAAGAAGACATGATGGATATTTTCATTAATGAATAAAAACTATTATAAAAAAAAGTAATTACTACAAATTACAGGATTGAAATAAAATAACTGATATAAATCCTCAGTGAATGTATTTAAGAGCAGTTTGTTGTACACAGCTGTAGAGGATTATTGAACTAGGAGATAAATCTATAGAAAATATTCAGTCTAAAACCCAATAGAAACTGATGGAAAAATACAAAAAAGAAAAAAATATATATGAGATATGGCCAAAAAAAAGAAATCTAACATGCAAGTAATTGAAGTCCCAGAGAGGAAAGGGGCAAAAGCAATATTTGAAGAGACGATTTATCAATGTATGACAGTTTTTGAAACCAGTGAAAGACATTCTAAGGAAGATAAACACAAAGAAAACTCCATGTAAGCCCCTTATAGCTGAAGTTCTGAAAAAACAAAGAAAAACATCTGACATCTTCCAGACAGGAAAAAATGCACATCACCTTTAATGGAGAAACAAAAGATCAGTAGGAAAGGACATAGAAGACCAGAAGGACCTCTTGTAAGAAAATGACTGACAACCTAGAATTCTATAGTAATGAAAAAAGTCTGCCAAAAATGAAGGTGAAAAAAAATATATATAGTATATATAGAGAGAGAGAGAGACAAATGAACATTGATATTATTTTAGATTAATAAAGCTGAGGTAATTTGTCACCTTCAGAAACTCACTTAAGGAAACTCTAGAGAGAATTATGTTGGAAGAATAAAAATGATCCCAAATGAAAATTCAGAAATGTAAGGTAGAATGATGAGTAGTGGAAATGAGTTAATAAATAGGTAAATATAAGTAATAATGACTGCAAAAAAATATGATGTCTGCAGATGTTGAAACATAAAATTTAAATATATGATAATAAAAATACAAAAGATGAGAAGGGAGGAAATGGATTGAAATGTTCTAAGGTCTGTGGATGGTGATTCATTTTATATATTTAACTTCAATGTATGAATAAGGTATTATGTAAACATTGGGCAACCATCAAAAAATGATAAGAGCATATATAAGTAATACACATGGGGGGTGCTAAAGGGGGAATGATTAAAAAATTAATCAAACAGATGGAAGAAAGAACTCAGAAGAAAATAGAAAAGATGTGAAAATAGAAAGAAAATACTAGGATGGAGGCTATAAACCTAAATATATCAGTAATTATGTTACATATGAATATACTAATTAAGAGACAAATGTCAGATTTTATTTAAAAGAAACTATATGTTGCTTATAAGAAACACATCCATAATGAAAGAATACAGAAATACTGGCAGTGCAAGAAGAGCCACACCACACAACAGCAGCTGAATTCAAGCTAATGTCAAAGTAAACTTTAAGACAAGGACAATTACCAGAGATGTAATGATAATAGGGTCAACCCCCTAGTAAGACATAATTTTAAATTAGCCTTAAAAATATAACCTTAAAAAAATGAAGAACGCTAAAAGAAAAAATTCACAGCCATAAAGAAAGACTTTAAGACACATCTCTCAGAACTGATAGAAGAAGAAACGATAAATAAGACAAAATGGACATGGCAAATTTCTAAAATATGACTTAAAAATTGACCCAGTTGATGTATATAGAACACTGAAAAAACAAACAACAAAAAAAGAACATTGCAGCTAAAAATCCCCAAAATTGCAAACTGTTTACATGGGATATTTACAAAAAAATTGCCATATGCCATGCTGTACGCTGGGCCATAAACAGGAATAAACCAATTACAAAAGATTAAAACTCATGTAGAGTATGTTCTCTGACCACAGTGACATTAAGCCAGGAATAAAAAAGATAATAAAAGCCTCCAAATATTTGGAAATTAAGGGGCCGGCCCGGTGGCGCACTGCTACAGTGTGCCGCTTGGGAGTGCAGCAGTGCTCCCGCCGAGGGTTCGGATCCCACATACAGACCGGTTCCCGCTCACTGGCTGAGCAAGGTGCGGGCGCAGCACCAAGGGTTGCGATCCCGTTGCCAGTCCCGGTCTGGTATGGGTGCGACGCTGAGGGTTGCGATCCATTGCCGGACACGAAAAAAGACAAAAAGGAAAAAAAAATAAATTTGGAAATTAAGCAAAATACTAGTAAATAATACATCAGTTAAAATGGAAATTACTACAGAAATTAGTAACTATTTTTAACTGACTGATAACAAATGGACAGCATGTTAATAATTGTGAGATGCAGGTAAAGGCATTATAAGAGGGAAATTTATAGCAGAATTCAAAACAAAGAAATTTTTAAAAAGCAGATAAATATAAGAGCATAAATAAAATAGAAAACAAATGAAAATAGAGAAATCAACAAAACAAAAATTTGGTTTCTGAAAAGACTAATAAAAATTATAAGCTCTGGTAAGACTAATAGAGATATGGAAAGGAGAGGGAAAGGACAGGGAGAGAGAGAAGAAGAGATGAATGAATTTCCAATATCAGAAAAGACAGCGAGGGGTCTTCCAGGAAGATGGCAGACTAGACGTGCCCAGGGCATGATCCTCCAGCAGAAGAAGATCAAAACGGGCCCACCACCACTGCCTTTGCCGGAGACATTGTCCAGTCCCAGAATTGTTGCCCATCACAGAGCATCTCCCCACAGAGCAGCAGTCCTGCAGGTGGCCCATCACTGCAGCTGAAGACTCTGCAGGAATGAGGGGAGGTGGATACAACCACCTTCACCCTTGTCACTGTCGTGAGTTAACCTCACTGCCGCCAAGGACACTGCAGATGAGAGGGAAGCAGTTGCAGCGACAAGTGCCACCACTGCCACAAGGTAACCCTGCTCCTGCCAAGTACACTGCAAATGTGAGAGAAATAAATGCAATTTCTGTCGCTGCTGCTGCCACCATGAGATGACCCTGCCACTGTGGACACTGAAGATGTGATGGAGGCTGTTACAGCTGCCAGTGCCTCTGCCATCCCCAAAAGGTAACTCTGCTGCTGCCAGAGACACCACAGATGCAAGAGAGGCAGTTGGAGTTTCAAGCACCACTGCTGCCACCACAAGATAACCCTGCTGTTGCCACAGATGTGAGGGAGGTGGTTGCAGCTGCTGGTACCACTGCCACCTCTGCAAGGTAACCCTGCTGCTGCTACAGACACCACAGACATAACAGAGGCTGTTGCAGCCGCCAGCACTCCTGCTGCCCCCATGAGGTAATCCAGACACCACTGCAGACACTGCAGATAAGTTGGAGGGAGTTCCAGCAGCCAGTGCTCCTGCTCCCCACATGAGGTATCTCTGCTGTGGCTGCACACACCACATGTGCAAGAAATGCAGTTGTAGCCACCAGCACTGCTGCCATCCCCAAGAGGTAATCCCACTACCACCAAGAATATCACAGGAGGAGGCAGCTGCAGCTGCCGACACCACTGCTATTGCCACAAGGTAACTCTGCTGCCACTGCAGACACCATATCTGTGAGGGCCACCACTGTGGACACTGCAGCCAAGCAGGCAGCTGCTACAACCACCACTGTTACAGATGCTGCTGTCATCAGGGCTGCCAAGCAGCCACCAGTAACAACCAAGAAGATTGAAGCAATAATCAGTAGTCTCTCAACAATGAAAGGCCCATGATCAGATGACTTTACTGCTGAATTATATCAAACCTTTAAAAGGATTTAATACCAATTTTCTTCAAACTATTCCAAAAAATTGAAACAGAGACTATTCTCCCAAACTCATTCTATGAGGATGGCATCAACCTGATACCAAAACCAGACAAAGATACAACAAAAAAAAAGAAAACTACAGGCCAATATCTCTGACGAACATAGAGACAAAAATCCACAATAAAATATTAGCAAATAGAATACAACAACACATCAAAAAAAATTATACACCATGATCAAGTGGGATTCATCCCAGGGATGCAAGCATAGTTAAGCATAGGCAAGTCAATAAATGTGATACACCACATCAACAAAATCAAGGACAAAAATCATATTATCATCTCAACAGATGTAGAAAAAGCTAATATTTTGACAAAACTCAACATCCCTTCAGGATAAAGACTCAGAAAATTAGGTATAGAAGGAAAGTATCTGAACACAGTAAAAGCCATATCAAGCCCACTGCCAATATCATCCTGAATAGGGAAAAGCTTTTTAAGAACAGGAACAAGACAAGGATGCCCACTCTCACCTCCTCTATTTAACATAGTGTTGGAAGTACTAGCCAGAGTAACTACACAAGAGAAAAAAATAAAGGCCATCCAGGTTGGGAAAAAAAATGGAGTCAAATTATACCTGTTTGCAGATGACATGATCCTATAAATGGAAAAGCCTAAAGACTCTACCAAAAAACTTTAGAATTGATGAATGATTTCAGTAAAGTTGCAGGATACAAAATAAACACACAAAAATCAGTAGCATTTTCATACTCCAACAACAAACTAGCAGAAAAACAAAAGAAACCTAGCCCATTTAAAACAATACTCACCAAAAAATAAAATACCTAGGAATAAATTTAACCAAGTAGATGAAAGATCTCAATGACAAGAACTACAAATCATTGTTGAAAGAAATTAAAGAGGACACAAAAAGATGGAAAGACATTCCATGCTATTGGATTGGAAGAATTAACATTGTGAAAATGTCTGTTCTACCTAAAGTGATCTACAGAATCAATGCAATCACCATCAAAAGACCAACTATATTATTCACAGAAATAGAAAAAACAATCCTAACAATCATATGAAACAACAAAAGACCCTGAATAGCCAAAGCAATCCTGAGCAAAAAAGAAAAAAAAAAAAAAATTAAGCTGGAGGCATAACACTATGTGACTTCAAATTATAGTACAAAGGTGTAGTAACCAAAACAGCATAGTACTGGCATAAAAATAGACACTTGGACCAATGGAACAGAATAGAGAACCCAGAAATCAACCCACAAATTTACAGCAGCTGATCTCCAACAAAGTCACCAAGAACATGAACTGGGGAAAAGACTGCATCTTCAATAAATGATGCTGAGAAAACTGGACATCCATATGTAGAAGAATGAAACTAGACCTGTACTTCTTGCCATATACCAAAATCAGCTTAAAATGGATTAAAGACTTAAATATAATACCTGAAAATATAAAATTACTAAAAGAAAAAATAAGGGAAGCACTTCAGTAAGTAATACTGGTCAAAGACTTTATGAATATGACCCCCAAAGCATAGGCAACAAAAGGAAAAGTAAATGGGATTATACCAAACTAAAAAGTTTCTGCACAGCAAAAGAAACAGTTAACAAAAAAAAACACAACCTATAGAATGAGAAAAAATATTTCCAAACTAAGCATATGACAAAGGATTAATATCCAAAATATATAAGAAACTCAAACAACTTAACTGTAAAAAAAAAAAACAATTAACCTTATTAAAAAATAGGCAAATGATCAAGATGGTGGAATAGACGGTCCCCAGCAGCACTCTCTCCCAGAAATCAACCAATTTACAACTATATAAAAAAGTAACAACAGGTAAGCTGGGGCCACTAGAGCTCAGGGGAAGAGGAGGAGAGACCTACGGAGTTCATGAAGGTGAGAGAAGCCACAACGAGAGAAAGAAAAAACTGCTCTGACCATTTTGTGCTGTGGCAGCTTTAAGGCTGGAGCTGCTGAGTGCATGGAGCAGGAGCCACCAAAAGCTGCAGCTGTGCCCTTTGGATGGAGATGCTTGGAGGCAGCAGGGGAGAAGAGGGCCTTGGTGGTCCCCAAGGCCAGCAAGACCACTAACAGGGTTCCCATGGACCCACATAGGAGCAAGGAGCCAGAACAACTGAAAAAATGGAGCTACTCAGAGGCCAGTGAGTCATCGCAAGGGACCAGCACATGGCCTGTCCCATGGGAAGTGTGCAGCAGCATGGGCAGTGGGAGAGACAGGCCCATCAGGGGAACACTGGGGCACAGCAAGGACAACTGATCTGCACCCCAATCAGCATAGGACTACTCAGAGGAGACTGTTCAGGAATATAGAATTTCATGGGGTGCAGTTTGATGAAAAGACTCAAGCCCAGATCAGAGTTACTACACAACCCAGGTCCGATTATCTAGAGAGCTGGAAGTACTTATAAAGTCAATCATTATAACCTGTGCTGCACAAAAAGCCTTCCAAGGGAAGCATCAGCAAAGCAGCAATTTAGCTAAACCACAGAGCTCAAGTACTGGTCCCAATGGGAAGTTCCGCCACTTTAGAAGTAAGCAAAGAACAAAAAAATTAGCTCTGGCTCAGACAAACTGTCAGCTCCTTGGGTCCACCCAGGGACATGAGGCATGGATCCGGACACCAGACCCCATCCCCTCAACCGGGCACACCTCACCATCACCTTGGGTCTCACCTGGGGACCCAGGGATGCAGCCAGACATCAGACCCCCCTCCCGTCAACCAGGCACACCACACCAGTGCCTCGAGACCCACCTGGGGACCCAAGGCACGGATCTGGGGGCCTAACCCCTTTCCCACAACCTGGCACACCATGTCAGTGCCTTGGGGCCTGTCTAGGGACCTGAGGTATGGAGCCAGGGACCGGACCATCCTCCCACAGCCTGGCACACCACACCAGCACCTCAGGGCCTGCCTGGGAACCCTAGGCATGGATCCGGGGACCAGACCCCCCTCCCACAGCAAGGCAAACTGCACCAGAACTTTGGGGTCCACCCAGGGACCTAAGGCATGGATCTGGGGATGAGAACCCTGTCCCAAAACCCAGCACACCACGCCAGTGCCTCAGGACCTGCCTGGAGACCCTAGGCATGGAGAAGTGGACCAGAACCCCCTCCCACAACCAGGCACACCATGCCAGCACCTCGAGGCCCACCCAGGGACCCAAGGTCTGGAGCCAGGGATTGGACACCCCTGCCACAACCAGACACACAACACCAGTGCCTTGGGGTCTGCCCAGGGATACAAAGGATAGAGTCGGGGGCCGGACCTCCCCCACAACCAGGCACACTGCCGGAGCCAAGGAGCATGCCAAAAACATCACCTCTGTGTGGGTGGCCCACCACAGCCACCACAATAACCATGGCTGCCACGAAACCGGCTAGACATCACAACCACCACACAGATGGCCTGCCAGCCACTGGAGTGCATTGACACAAGGAGAGTCACCAGCAGAGATAAAGAAAAGAAGAGGATGCCTCTCTCCACAGAGCCCATTCCAGAGTGACAGAAGAAGCATCTGCTCTATGATAATATTAGGGGACCTGATCACACCTCTCAGCATTGGACAGATCATCTAGGCAACAAATCAACAGAGAAACCATTATTCTTTCATAAGGAGAGAAGAAATCTAGGGTAATTAGATGGGGGAGAGAGGAGTGTGAGGGGGATGGGGTGAGATTAGACAAGGGGCATAAAGAATAAGTATGATTTGTAACAATATATATGCTAGTAATATTGATTTGATCAATATATCTCAACACTGAACCTCAAAAATATGTATAATCAATTTTGATTCAATAAAACTTTTTTTTAAAAAGTTAATTGCAATAAGAAATCCAAAATGGTATCAATGATAAACTTTTCATATTCTATTACAATAAAATCTATTGATCCATCTTGCAAATAAATAAATAAATACATAAAAAATAGGCAAAGGAGATGAATAGGCATTTCTTAAAGGAAGACATACAAATGGCCAATAGACACATAAAAAATGCTCAACATCCTAATCATCAGGGAAATACAAATCAAAACCACACTGAGACATCATCTCTCACCAGTTAGACTGGCTATTATCAAAAATACTGAGTAACAAATGTTGGCAAGGATGTGGAGAAAGGGGAACCCTCCTACACTGCTGGTGCAACTGTAAATTGGTACAGCCACTATGGAAAATGGTATGGAGGTTCCTCAGACAACTACAGATGTAGCTGTCATACTATGCAGGAATTCCACTGCTGGATATATACTGAAAGAAATGAAAATCATCATGTCAAAGGGATACCTGCACCCCCATGTTTATTGCATCTCTATTTACAATAGCTAAGAGTTGGAACCAACCTAAATATCCATTGTTGGAAGACTGGATAAGGAAAATGTCGTATATATACACAATGGCATACTACTCTGTCATAAAAAGAATGAAATATTGCCATTCAAAGCAACATGGATGAACTTAGAAAAAAGCATGTTAAGTGAAATAAGCCAAGCACCAAAAGAGAAATACCACATGTCCTCACTCATAAGTAGAAGCTAAAAAATAAACAAATAATTTTTTTAAATAATGAAGAAAAATACAACAATCACAATAATACTTTGAACCTTTCAAAAGAACCGAACAGAACTGAGGCTACCAGAGTTGGGAAAGGGGGAGGAGAGGGTAAGGGATAAATTGGAAAAGGGCCATAAAAATGATTACATTGTATAATGGTGAATATACTAATTATCTTGACTTGAGCATCACATATTGCACACAGGTAATGATACTCAGCTCTGTACCCTACTGATATGTGCGATCAATTATGTCACAATAAAAAATTTTTTAAAGGATATACTAAAATAATTTTTTAACAAAGAATTGATAATGATATAAATGACAAAGCCAGAATTTTTTAAATCTCCCAAATGTCTATCAGTAGTAGAATGAATAAATAAATGGTGGCATATTCATACACAGTTTTCCTAAACACTTACAATGTGCAAAACATTGTAGGCACAGACCCTAAGCTTGGGTTAATTGTCACTAAGAAGAAAGGTGAATAAATAATTACAATACCATGTGCAATGTGCCAGAATAACGTACAACATATGAGCAGGAATGTTGGCCTAAGGACCCCAAAAAACCCACTCCTTCCTAAAATTAATCGGAACACTGGCAAAAATCAACACACTTTTATCAAAAACAACTTTTTCAGAACACTAAAGATTATTCAAAGGCTCGAAGCTATCTTGTAGAATTTTTCAGAAAATATCTGAATCTCAGTAGAAGAGTAAGCATTAGAGCATTAAAACTAGACCTTTTCCCATCCACTTCTTCAAAGAGCTTCTCAGTAATATTGAAAGCCCATAGATTTACAACTGGATTAGCTATGAAAATCAGCATTCTAGTAATGACTGGAATTAGCGTAACAGATTTGGAGCTCCTTAAAAGCCTTATTTCCTAAAGAGTTATAAGTATTTGACTTATTTATATATCTTTGAAAAACTTTATTTTCAGGTCTTGTCTCCATTTGACCTGACTCAAAGATTGCTCTGAGAAAATAGTCATATCGCTAGAGTGTTTGACTAAAATAATTAGTGGCAATAGTTTAAAATCATAGCTGTATGAAGAAGTGATGCAGGAGGCAAGCAAAAATAATTAAAATAAAACCTGGAGAATGAGATGTTCATAAGATGCTTTGAAAAACTCTAATATATTTCTGAGGATTTAGAAAGCCACATGCGTATACAGGGCTCTGTGCTCAGGTAAGACCTGAGAAGGCTCTAATCTCTCAAATGTGCCTCACTCTGAGATTTTGTTTGTTGTATTAGCTACTGAGAAAAGTATCTTGTAATTTCCAACCATGGTTGTGAATTTTACCATTTCTCCTTTTGGTTCTGTTTGACCACTTTATATATTTTGATAATATGTTATTATGTGCATACAAATTTATAATTATTTTAGCTATAATTATTACAATTTCGTGGTGAATTGAAACTTTTTATATTAACAAATGTTAGCTTTGATTTCTAATAATGCAATAATATCAGTGTCTTACAGTCTGCTTTGTCTGATAGTAAAATAGAGTAACTATATTCTGATTGACTTTTTCATGGTAAGTCTTTTTTTGTCCTTTCATTTTCAATGTTTCTGAATCCTTTATTTTATAGTCTCTTGTAAGCATATTTTAAATTATTTTCATCTTTTTTTCATCCAATTTGAAATCTTCATTGTTATTTCAAGATTTAAACTACATGTAATGTAATTACTCATGTCTTTGGGTTGAAGCCACCATATTTTCAGGCCATAATGAAGTAACTGAAACCAGAATAGCTCTCTCACAATAAATGACTATAAAAGATTATATATTAAGTTTATGTGTTAATCATTTGAGGACAACACATAGGAAAAGGCTAAAATCACCTGTGAGGTGTAATCAGATAGTCAGCCCCACTTGCAAACCTCTGTACATGGTGACAGTTTCTTGACTGGAGTTCAGAGAGCTAAGATAGGAGCAGAGAGCTAAGATAGCAGCTTTTCTGAGCTAAGTATGCATCGATCACATTTTGGACAGCTGAAGTAGCTGGAATCAGCGGTGAAGAGTATCAGAGAGTAGACAACTACAGAGAAAGGCCCCAGAAGCATTTGTGGGGTTACCCAAAAATTAATGACTGAAAGCTGGGCTGTACAAGCACATAATAAGATCATTATAGTCTTACCAGATAGCAGTTGCTATTGGGATTAAAGTAGGAGAGATACTAGAGGTCAAACAGTGCTGAAAAAAACCTCATGGTGAGGTCAGGTATTGTCTGAGTGGGGAGATGCTTTAACATGTGCTTTATACATTGTCATGCAGCTGAGACACCAGAAAGTCTGGGCTTTAAGAGTAATTGTCATGCCCCAGATAATTCTAGACCAGCCTTAGTCCAACCATGATGATATCCAAAGGAAAAATATAGTTTGGAAGTTGACTCTGATCAAGTAGAAGGGCTCAGGAAATAGCTTGGCCTTTTTACAAGTATACCTTAGCTAAGCACTGTAGGTCAAATGTGTCCCCCAAAAGTTCATGTGTTTGAAACTTGAAACTGAAATAGTGTTAAGAGAGTGTCCAACTATAATATTTGAAAGATGGGGCCTTCGAGAGGTGATTGGATTGTGAGGACTGTGCCCTTGTGAATGGGCTGATCCATTCATGGAGTAATGGGTTGATGGTAATTAGTCATGATGGGTGTGGACTGGTGGCTTTATAAGGAAAACATATGGAAGAGCTCTTGCCATTCTCACCATGTGATACCCTTGTCACCAGGGGACATAGAGAGTTTCCATTCAGAAGGCAGTTTTCACCCCATGTGTTCCCTGGACCTTAGTTTAACTGTAAGAAACAAATTTCATTTTCTTTATAAATTACCCAGTTTCAGGTATTCTATTGTAAGAAACAGAAGCACAGTTATACACTAAGTACAGAACTTAGTCTTCCCAAGTTCTAGGTCATTAGCCAGTAATTGAATTGTCCAGACGCTAGCAAGTCTGAAAATTGCACGTTATATAACCCTTGTTTACGAAAGTGTCCCATGATTAAGTAAATCTTAAAACTACATTTCCTTTAAGATTTACTCTGTAAATTTATTGTTTAAAAAAACTCAATAAACCTATTGTTGTTTTGTAGGTTACCTGTTTGTGAATACATTCTTGATTAGACTATTTCTTGGCCCTCTTTAAGCTCTAATTTTTTACTTTTCTAGGAACACTTACAGAGAGCATGCTGAGTAAGTGGTTTCATTAGCCACCAGTAGAAAGACCCACAAAACTCAAATCCATTTCTGGTTTACATGTTCTTCGGATATGATATGAAATTCTCAAAAGGTAGAGAGAGAGAGAGAGAGAGAGAGAGAGAGAGAGAGAGATTAACTGACATTAATCCTATGAAGCAGTGTCACTTCTATTGTTTTCAGTTGAGGAAACTGAGGCTTAGAGGTCAAATGACTTGTTCACTGTTATAAACAATTGGTAAAACCATGTACCTAGAAGTCTGGTTGATAAGCAGCTCCCCCCAGGAATATAGAAGTCCATTTTTGGTAGCTATAAAACCCCAATTATGCCAGAAGCCTTTCCACATTTTCATTCTCTTGATGAGTCCTGAGGGTGTATTCAGAGGAACACAGAGGAGGTACTTCTTTGCTGGGATAGCACACTGCTGACTCAAAAATAATTAAAGGCAGGGAAACTCAAAACTATATTTACCTCATTTAGATTGATCAAAAAACAACTAAAAATTATAGTAGAAACCTGTCTTAATCTGTTTTGTGTTGCTATAACAGAATACCACAGACTGAGTAATTTATAAACAACAGAAGTTTATTTGGCTCATGGTTCTGGAGGTTGGGAAGGCCAAGATGAAGGGGCTGCGTCTGGTGAGGACCTTCTTGCTGCATCATAGCATGGCAGAAGACATCACATGGCAAGAGAGCACAAGAAAGAGAGAAGGAGCCTAAACTCATTTTTATATCAGGAACCCACTCCCATGATAACCACCTATTCCTGTGATAAGAGCATTATTCCATTCATGAGGACAGAACCCTCATGACCTAATCACCTCTTAAAGGTCCCACCTCTCAACACTGTTTCATTGGGGATAAAGTTTCCAACACATGAACTTTGGGGGACATATTTAAATCATAGCAAAACCACAGAGGGGGAAACATACTGAGTCTTAAAGTTCCTGTTAAAATTAAGTGGTAGGTTTCGAAAGCATCACGGTGAATAAAATATTGTGTTAATAAATGTCCTAAGCATTTTTCTTAATTAAATTTATGTTTTAACATAGAAGGGGAAGAAAATAATTGCCTTGAGTGTTTTGGGTACCATTCACTTTCATATATTATCTCTTCTCTATAAGTTGTAAGATTATGTAAATACAGGTCATGATTAAAGGGCATTTACTGTGTGACAGACTTTATGCTAAAACTAGAGAAAGAATTTAAGACCATGGTTCTTGACCTCAAGTAGCACATGGTGGTTTGGCTATGTAAGTAGGATTTCTTAAGAGGGAATGCTAGGAAGCAGGTGCATACAGGTTCTATGTTAGCTAGAGGAGGGTGCCCTAACCAAAACATGAGGGTGGAAGATATTTGGGGAGTTAGGTAGTGTTATCTGAGTTTAATGTTGAAGCATGAATAAGTTTACTCATGAGAAAAAGTAGAGGGAGCAATCCTAAGGAAAACAGATGGTACAACAATATTAAGCACCACGTTAGATGCTGATTACTCTAAGTGTCCGAGATTCCAGGTTCCTGGTCAGGCATCCACTACAACTCCTGGTGTTTCTATCTTCTCAGCCTCAGAACCTCATACAGCCTCCACCTTCATGAGGACCACAGAGGAGCCACATGAACTCCTGTCCTCCAATCTAAGGCTCGCACTAGAGGCTGGCCATGTGGCCTGCTCCTTCACTCCTTCCTATGAAGCCAGTACTCTGTCTTTGGTCTCACAAATTTAACAGCCCAAGGATGAGAGTCTTCTCTCAGAACAACTGTGTACCCTTCCCTCTTTCTTTTCTCTGGACCCAATTTTTACCCTCTAGGAACCTCCCAACAGACACATCCCAGAAGATGAGCAACTGTGTCCAAATCGCCCGAAACGACCCCCAATGAGTCACTCTCTTGTGTAATCCCCTCCCTCTGAGCGAGGGTAGAACCTGTGATTTGCTTCTAACCAACAGAATACAGCAAAGGTGATGGTGTATCACTCCCATGATTACCCTGCATTATGTAAGACTCCTTAGCAGACTGGAGAGAGAGATTCTCCCGCTGGCCTTGAAAAGGCAAACAGCAATGTTATGAACTGCCCGTGGAGAGGGCCACTTGGCAGGACACCGACAAGAGGGCAGCCTCCAGCCAGCAGCCAGTAAGAAGCTGATGCTCTCAGTTTTACAGCTCCAAGGAAATAAATTCTGCCCATAATTCGAATGAGTATGGAGGTAGATTTTCTTCTAGTTGAGCATCCAGATGAGAATACAGCCTGAAAAATACCTGAATTGCAACCTTGTGAGATCTTAAGCAGAAGACCCAGTTAAGCCATTCCTGGAATCCTGATGCACAAATAGTGTGAGCTAATCAATGTGTGTTGTTTTAAGCCACTAAGTTTGTGGTAATGTGTAACTCAACAACAGAAAACTAGTACAGCAAACCACGTGTATCTTATGGCACCACCCACCCTTACATCTAAAAAGATAAACAATGCAGAAAGAATGATCTATCCTGCATGTACTTTCAACTCTGCTCACAGTGATTTAGCTTGTCTTTAGCCGACCCACATCTGAGCTCTTCTTCCTTAGGAATGGAGCAATGGCAGCAGACAGGGAGCACCGTGAGTGGCTGAAATATTTCCAATATGAAAATTTGTAGAAAACATAATAGGAAGAGACATAAAAAGTATTGGTGCTGAGGGACAATGAAAAATCAATGCTGACAGAGGAGAGATATGAGGTTCATGAGCAGACCTCAAAAGACAGAGAGTCAGCTTTGCATCACACAGGCAGCTGTATAATAAAGCTTTATTACTCATCTGACTTCAGAGTCTCGTTTGCTTGGGTGAAGTTACAAGCTAGACAGGGAGCAGGAAAGTGAACAGTAGACCTCTGATCTCACAGCCTTCCATTTATCAGGAACGTCAAGAAGTTAATCCCATCCTATAGAGCAGTTGGGTTCTCCTGCTGTCCATACCTGTGGGACGTGGAATAAGGTTTTCATCAATGCCTGGCCTTAAGCACGTCCTGTAGGTCTCAGCATATTGTGATTCCTCCTTTGAGTGGAGGAAACTTTGATAGAGTGACCTGCCTATGGTCACACAGTACACACGTGACAGAATCCAGACGAAGTCTAGGGACTGTGACCCCAAAGCCTCTGCTTTCTCTGCTAGCACAGTTGTTCTCATTGCTGTGGGCTTTGAAAAACTAGTAACGCCAAGGTGCCTCCCCAGCTCAATTAATTAATCAGAATCTCTGAGGGTGATGAGTACGAATTCGGATGGGTTTTGTTTTCTTTCCTTTTTTTTTTTTTTAACTTTTTAAAGTTCTCCAGGTGATTCTAATATTCAGCTAGGGTTGAAAACATTTGCTTCTCACAATGTCACCATGAGAGAGTAGAAATTTCAAAAGTTCATAGTGGAGACAATCCCAAGAGGTATTTGAGGGAGATGAATGATGGAACTTATGAGTTTCAGCATTACTTTCTCTGCTGCTCTTTAAGATTCACACACAGCTTTAAGGCATGCATGCGCACACACATGCACACATTTTTATTTACTGGAAGCTGGGTCACCTAACACTTCTTTCCTCATTTCTGTAGTTTCTCTTCTAAGCTAAGATCATAAAGCAGTTTATGCTATTGTTAAAAAATAAATAAAAGGTGGAGTCCTTCAAGGGATCAGGATTTTTTTCTTGACTGACATCTGTTACTAATAATTTGTGTGATCCTGGGAAAATCTGCCTAATCAGTTTGAATTGCCTACTCTGTAGAATAAGAAGGTTTAGGGCTGGCCCGGTGGCGCACTGCTATAGTGTGCCGCTTGGGAGCGTGGTGGCGCTCCCGCCGAGGGTTCGGATCCCACATACAGACCGGTTCCCGCTCACTGGCTGAGCGAGGCGCGGGAGCAACACCGAGGGTTGCGATCCCGTTGCCGGTCCCGGTCCGGTGCGGGGGCGACACTGAGGGTTGCGATCCATTGCCGGACACGGAAAAAGACAAAAAAAAAAGAATAAGAAGGTTTACCGTGTTTATCATTACAGTCTTTCCAAGCTCTGAATTTCTGATAATTCCATATCTAAGAAAAAATATTAGAGTGATATACATATATGATGTAGATGTGGGAGATGATATAATAAATGAGAAATGTTTTATAGAATTTTTATTGCTGATATTATATTTGGACAATTATATTTGGATAAATATATTTGTGTGTGTATGTTTATTTATTTATTTAGTTTAGTTAGTTAGTTAGTTAGTTTTTGTCTACATTTCACATGAAAAACAGAAAAAGACCTGAAAGAGCTTGCTGCAAACTTATAAACTCATTGTTCATGGAGACCACATACACGGAGTTTAAAAGGAAGGGCTCTGGAATTATACAGGCAGAATTCACCATCTGTTTTAACATGTAAGCATGATTGTGCAGGTTTTTAACCTCTCCTAGGTTCTGATTCCTCATCTATAAAATCAGGAAAACAATAATTTCTAACTAAGAATAGTGTGAGAATCCAATGTGTCACACAGAAATTGCTAAATATAATTCCTAATGTATAATATGCAATCAATAACTTTCAGTGTGTATTACCTAAATTTAATAAGCTAATATTTCTTGACATCCCAGGACTGGTAACTAGGATACAAAGGCAAGAGATGACAACTTGACAGAGGTAGAGAAAGTTTTGCCAGAAAACGTTCTCTTATTCTGTGTTTTGCAGGGTCAGAAAATTAATTAGTCCACTTTCTCTGCTAAGAAATATGTCTAGTTACTGTTCCTGCAAGTCCTCACACATAAAACATGAGTCAAAAGAGGAATGATCAACCATTTCCAGTCAAGATGGCAGAGTAGATAGTTCCTAGTGTTGTTCTCTCCCACAAAGCAACCAACTTGTGACTATTAAAAAGCAACAACAGGAGATGTGAGATCTGCGCCAGAAGCCGTGTGCCATGGGACGCCAGTCCAGGCCAGTGTCTGCCACCCAGAGAGGCCTGAGAGCCACCAGGCCCACATGCCCTGAAACAGCTGCACCCGAAAAGGCAGGCACTGTAGGACTTCCAGCCCAGGTTGGTCCCCGCCACTTAAAGAGACTTAAGAGCCTCTGGGCCCACACCCCCAGAGACAGCCATGCTGGAAAAGACAGGTGTCAGGGGATCCCCAGCTCAGGCTAGTTCCTGGTGCCCAGGATTGGCAGCCCCTCAGGATCCAAGCCAGACATCATGGTGAAACGAGTGGACTTTGATACCCCCTGTCACAATGACAAAACACCAAAGGAAAGATACCAGAAATATGACAAATCAAGAAAGTGCATCACCACCAAAGGAAAAGAATAATTCTCAAGCACTAGATCCTATAGAATAGGAAGTCTTTGAAATGACTGATGAGGAATTTAGGGTAACAATTCTAAGGAAACTAAATGCAATACAAGAAAGCTCCATTAGACAACACAATGAAATGAGAAAAATATATACAGGATCTGAAAGAAGAAATGTACAAATAAATCAATGCCTTGAAAAAGAATGTAGCTGAACTTGTGGAGCTGAAGGATTCATTTAATGAAATAAAAAACACAACAGATGAATATTCTTAATAAATAAATAAATAAATAATACAACAGAGAGTCTGACCAGCAGGCTAGAAGAAGCAGAAAAGAGAATTTCTGACCTTGAAGACAGGCTGTTTGAATTAACACAGGCAGACCAGAAAAAGAATTTTAAAAATTGAGGAAAATCTAAGAGAGACAACAAACAACCTCAAGGGCTCAAATATCTGAATCATGAGTATTCCAGAACAGGAGGAAAAAGGAAACAGTGCTGAAAACATATTCGATGAAAGAATAGTAGAAAACTTCCCAAGTTTAGGGAAAGTCACAGATCTCCAGATTCAGGAGACCCAAAGATCCCCTAACATATTCAACCCAAAAAGGTCCTCTCCAATACATGTGATAGTCAAACTGGCAAAACTCAAAGACAAAGATAGAATCCTAAAAGCTGCAAGAGAGAAGTAGCAAGTCACCTATAAGGGAGCCCCAATGAGAATAACATCAAGCTTTTCATCAGAAACCCTAAAAGCCAGAAAAGAATGGGATGATATATTCAAAATACTAAAGGGAAAAAATTGTCAGCCAAAAATACTTCACCTGGCAAGACATCCTTCCAAAATGAAGGAAAATTGTATATTTCTCAGACAAACAGAAACTGTGGGAGTTCACTACGACAGATCCAGCCTTACAAGAAATTCTCAAGGAAGTACTGGGTTTGATATCTCAAAAACAACCATCACTGCCATGAATACTCAAGAAAGAACAAAATGTACTAGCAAAACAAAAATGCTAACAATAAAGAAAAAACATAGTTTATCTACCACCCCAAGAAACCAACAAATACAGAAGAAAAACAGAAAATTAGGAAGAAAGGAAGAAAAGATACTTAAGACATCTAAACAAAAATTAATAAAATGCTAGGAGTAAATCAACACCTTTCAATAATGACTCTAAATGTAAAGGGATTAAATTCCCCACTCAAAAAACACAGACTGACTGACTGGATTAAAAAGATGGACCCAACAATATGCTGCCTTCAAGAGACTCAGCTGACCTGTAAAGACACACATAAACTAAGAGTGAAAAGATGGAAAAAGATATATCATGCAAATACCAATGATAAACAAGCAGGAAGAGCTATTCTTATATCAGATATAATAGACTTTAAAGCAAAAACCATAAAAAGAGATAAAGAAGGCCACTATATAATAATAAAAGGATCTATCCTTCAAGAAGACATGACAATCATAATTATACATGCATCCAGTGTCGAAGCAGCCAGATTTATAAAGCAAACACTATTATATCTAAAGAATGAGATAGACACTAACACCATAATAGCACAGGACCTGAACACCCCACTCTCAATATTGGACAGATCAATAAGGCAAAAAATCAATAGAGAAACACAAGATCTAAACAACACTTTGGACCAATTGGTCTTGGCAGATATCTAAAGAACATTCCACCCAACAACCTCAGAATATTCATTCTTCTCATCAGCACATGGAACATTCTCTAGGATAGATCACATGTTAGGTCACACAACAAGTCTCAACAAATTTTTTTAAAAAATGGAATTACTCCATGGATTTTTTCTAATCACAATGGATTAAAATTAAAAATCAATAACAATCAAAACTCTAGAAACTATGCAAACACATGGAAATTAAACAACATTCTACTTAATGACATATGGGTCCTAGAAAAAATTAAGAAGGAAATCAAAAAATTTCTTGAAACTAATGAAAATAACGACACATCATACCAAAACCTGTGGGATACAGCAAAAGCAATACCAAAGGGGAAATTTATTGCATTAAATGCTTACTTGAGAAGAATGGAAAGATGACAAATAATAAATCTAACACTTCACCTTAAAAATCTAGAAAAACAATAGCAATCCAAACCCAAAGTTAGTAGACAGAAAGAAAGAATTGAGATCACAGCAGAACTAAATGAAATAGAAACTTGAAAAACAATACAAAAGATCAATAAAACAAGAAGTTGGTTTTTCAAAAAGATAAATAAAATTGACAAACCTTTAGCAAAGCTAAGAAAAAAAGAGAGAAGATCCAAGTAACAAAAATTAGAAATGAAAAAGGTTATATTACAACTGACACCTCAGTAAATCAAGAAATCAATAGAGACCACTATAAACAACTATATGCCAACAAATTTGAAAATCTGGAGAAAATGGATAAATTTATGGACACATGCAAACTACCAAAACTGAGGCAAGGAGATACAGAAAATCTGAACAGACCCCATGCTCCCAAACTCGTTCTATGAGGCAAACATCACCCTGATATCCAAACCAGGCAAAGATGTATCAAAAATAGAAAACTACAGACCAATATCCTTGATGACTATAGATGCAAAAATCCTCAATAAAATACTAGCTAACAGATTACAGCAACACATACACAAAATTATACACCATGATCAAGTGGGATTTATTCCAAGGATGCAAGGTTGGTTCAACATATGCAAATCAATAAATGTGATACACCACATCGATAAAAGCAAAGACAAAAAACATATGATCATCTCTGTAGATGTTGAAAAAGCATTTGACAAATTTCAACATTTGTTCATGATAAAGACTCCCTAAAAGTTGGGTATAGATGGAAAGTATCTCAAAATAATTAAAGCTATATATGATAAACCCTCTGCTAATATCATTGTGAATGGGGAAGTGCCGAAAGCTTTTCTCTTAAGAACAGGAACTAGACAAGGATGCCCACTCTCACCACTCCTATTCAACATAGTGTTGGAAGTAATAGCCAGAGCAATCAGAGAAGAGAAGGAAGTAAAGGGCATCCAGATAGGAAAAGATGAAGTCAAACTGTCCCTGTTTGTGGATGATATGATCCTATACACTGAACAGCCGAAAGCCTCTACAAAAAAACTCCTAGAGTTTATAAATGATTTCAGCAAAGTTGTAGGATACAAAATCAACACACAAAAATCAGTAGCATTTCTATACTCCAAAAGTGAACATGCAAAAAAATAAATCAAGAAAGCTAACCCATTTACAATAGCCACTAAAAGAATAAAATACTTAGAAATAAAGTTAACCAAGGATGTGAAAAATCTATGAAGAGAACTACAAGCCACTGTTGAGAGAAATTAAAGAGGACACAAGAAGATGGAAATATATCCCATGCTCTTGGATTGGAAGAATTAACATTGTGATAATGTCCATATTACCCAAAGTGATCTACAGATTCAATGCAATCAACATCAAAATTCCAATGACATTTTTCTCAGAAATGGAAAAACTATCCAGAAATTTACATGGAATAACAAAAGATCACACATAGCCAAAGAAATCCTGAGCAAAAATAAATAAATAAATAAAGCTGGAGACATAACCCTCCCTGACTTTAAACAATATTATAAAACTATAATAATAAAAACAGCATGGTACTGGCATAAAAACAGATACATGGATCAATGGAATAAAATAGAGAACCCAGAAATCAACCAGTAGACCTACAGCCATCTGATCTTTGACAAAGGCAGCAAGTCCACACACACTGGGGAAGAGACTGCCTCTTAAACAAATGGTGCTGGGAAAACTGGATATTCATATGTGGGAGAATGAAATTAGACCCATACCTCTTACTATATATCAAAATCAACTCAAAATAGATTAAAGACTTAAAGATACATCCTAAAACAATAAAACTCCTTAAAGAAAACATAGGGGAAACACTCCAGGAAGTAGAAGTGCATACAGACTTCATGAATAGGACCCTAAAAGCATAGGCAACCGAAGGTAAAATAAAGAAATAGGATTATATCAAACTAAAAATCTTCTGCACAGCAAAAGAAACAATCAACAGAGTGAAAATACAACCAACAGAGCAGGAGAAAATATTTGCAAAATATACATCAAAGAATTAATATCCAAAATATACAAGGAACTCAAACAAATTTATAGCAAAAAAACAAATAACATAATTAAAAAATGGGCAAAGGAACTGAATAAGCATTTCTCAAAGGAAGATATACAAATGGCCAATGGACACATAAAAAACTACTCAACATCACTCAGCATCTGGGAAATGCAAATCTAGACCACTTTGAGATACCATCTTACTCCAGTCAGGATAGCTAATATCCAAAAGACTGAGAATGATAAGTGCTGGAGAGGCTGTGGAGAAAAAGCAACTCTCATACACTGTTGGTGGGACTGCAAAATGGTGTAGCTTTTATGGAAAATCGTATGGAGGTTCCCCAAATAATTACAGATAGATCTACCATATGACCCAGCTATTATTCCACTGCTCGGAATATACCCAGGGGAATGGAAATCATCATGTCGAAGGGATACCTGTTCTCCAATGTTCATTGCAGCACTATTTACAATAGCCAAGAGTTGGAACCAGCCCAAATGTACCAGCCCAAATCAGATGAGTTGGAACCAGCCCAAATCAGATGAGTGGATATGAAAAATGTGGTCTATCTACACAATGGAATTCTACTCTGCTATAAAGAAGAATGAAATACTGCCATTTGCAACAACATGGATGGACTTAGAGAAAATTATATTAAGTGAAATAAGTCAGTCACAGAAAGAGAAATACCACATGTTCTCACTTATTTGTCAGAGCTAATAAATAAATAAATAAGTAAACAGACAAGCAAAAATGGGGGGGAAGAAGGCACAACAATCACAATAATTCCTTGAACTTTTTAAGACAAATGAATAGATATGATGTAGGGGAGGTAGGGGAGAAAGAGAGAGGGAAAGAGGAACGGGTAAAGGGTCATGATAATCGACTACAATGTGTACTGAGAAGTAAAAATAAAATTAAATAAATAAATAAAATTTTAAAGATATTTAATTGACAAATAAAAATTGTATATATTCAAGGTGAAAAAAAAGAGGAATGATCCATAAAAGAAAAAAAATTCTAAGTTTTTCTCAAAATCATGAGAAAATTTAGCCCAACAGTTCTTGAAATATAGTGTGGAAATATCCTGGGATCCCTGGGACCTTTTCAGGGGTCCACAAGTTAAAACTGTTGCTATGATAACACCCTCAATCTGTCATGTTCTACCGTGGGCTTTTCGAAGGGCTTTGCAACCTTTGATGGTATCGTTGCTGTGATGGTCAGTAGAATGTGTGCCTGTGTATTCTTGTGTTTTAAAAAAATGTCTCAGCTTTAATTTCTAGCTCAGTAAATATCAATAGCTACAGCCCACATAAACAAAAGCACTAGGGAATCTAGTAATTTTTAAGAATGGAAAGAGTTCTAATATCAAAAATTTTGATAATCACTGTTCTAGCTTATCAAATAAAATCCATGTTAGTACACATTTTATGATAATAAAAAAACGTATAATTCAAACTTCTACATGATACCTCAGGCCTCCCCAATTCATTCTAGGGTAGTGAATCTCAGCTTTGATTGTGCATTGTAATCACCTGGGGAGCTTTAAAAAGTGCTAATACCTGGATTCTTCAACCCTCTCCCCCAGACAGTCTTACCTGATGGACATAGAGTTTGGCCAGGGGATCAGGAGTTTTAAAATCTCCCCAGATGATTCTGTTGTACAGCAAAATTTGAGAACCACTGCTCTACGATGGGTGATCCTGGGAACTCACTCTTTGGTGGGCAGAGGAGGGAAGAGGTCACCATTGACCCACCTGGATTCTTTGGGCTGAACTCAAGTGGAGACAGGCTATTTAGATCGGGCGGTAGGAGCTGTTGCAGGGCCTCCCTCCCAGGGAATTACTCCAGAACTTTTGCCCTTGGACTGCAATGTGAGCCCGACAGACTGAAACCTTAAATCTGGGTTCTAGGGTCAAGGACCCTTGGACAATGCTCTTTTATTCGTTCCTTCTCAGCCGGCCTTGCTCTTGCAGTGCCATGGAATCTTTGCCCGTCAGTAACCCTAACCCACCCGATGCACCCTCCTCTAATCTAAATTAAGAAATTAAGGATCCACGTGGAACAGAATCTTTTTGCAGTCTGTTAGGTCCGCATCCCTTCCAAGACCAAGTGGGCTGGATCATCCTATGGCAGTTCCTAAGAGCCACTGCCCAGAAATCACAGCCGGGCCTGCAAACTTGCTGTCTGTGTGTCAGGAGATGGAAGACACCTGGGCCAGATCCCATGGTTGTCATGACAGCCAAGTCTAAAATAGACTTTCAGACACAAGAGCTGTTTGGCTGACTGTGACCTACATGTAAGCATAAATATTATTCATGTTGGAAAGGAAGTGATCTTCTATTTTATTCAGGGAGATATTTGGAAATGCAGGCTGTGGATTTGCTCCTTGGAGATATTAGAAAGTTTGAAAAGGATCCTAAATTGTGCAGGTAATAATAGCTCGTACTTTTTATAATAACATCCTTGTATGAGGTGACACCACCTTCTTTATTGCTATCTGGTTGCATGTTATGTATTCATTCTGTATATAGAGAAACCCATAGTTCACAAGCCTTGAGGTGAAAAGGGGAACAATGTTATTATTATTCTTGGGCATCCATGCTTTGTCACTTCCATCCATTCACAAGAAGAGAAGAAAACAAAGATCCAGGAAGGAGAGATGGGCTATCTGGGATAAAAAATGGCAGATCCTGGAAATAGCATGGAATTAAGAAATTCAAAAATCCTTCATCTTTACTGATCATGTCTCAACTCAATTTTGTCAGATTTACTCTATCCATTAGAGTTCTACAATCTATACCATTTTTACAAACAATAATCCTGGCATTTTCCTCTAGAATTTTCTGGTGAATGCTGCGTTGATAAAGAGCACAGGCTCTGTGTTGGTACTGTTTAGTTTAGCAGCCGTGAGCCCCTTGTGGCTTCTGAGCACTTGAAGTGTGGCTGGTGTAAAGGAGATGTGCCGCAAATGCACAGTCCACACTGGCTGCTGAAGATTTAGTATGAAAAATAATATAAAATATTGCACTGATAATTTTTTTATATTGATTACATGTTGAAATGAAAATATTTTTGATATATTTGGATAAATAAAACATATTATTTAAATTATTTTTACCTGCTTCTTTTTACTTTGTTAATGTGGTTCCTTAAAACTTTAAAGTACGTATGTGGTTTATATTATAGATACATGGACAGGAGATAGGGAGGTGACAAATAATAGAGGATGAAAAAGAGAGAGAGAGAAAGAGAGAGAGAGCATGCGCACTGGTCTGGACTTGTTTCACTGGGATCTTGAACTCAGGTTTTTGCTGTTATTGTTTTTCTATATGATCTTGACCATATTAATAACTTCCTGCAACCTGTTTCCCTTATCTGTAATATGATGATAAATACAGAAATACTATTTTAGGATTGCTGTGATGATTAAACACCCAGAACAAGTATTTATTATTTTTATTAAAAGATAAAGCCCAAATTCTTTCTCCTGGCACCCAAGGCCCTTATTATTTTTGTACCCAGTAATTTCCTCAACCATATACTCTTACTTTCCCTCGTTCTTTTATTCATTCTACATTCCAATCAAATGAATGTCGTGGAGCTGACCACAGGTTGTCACAATGATCCCCCCTTCCACCCTGGACCCAACTCATTCCAACTCCAACTTCCCCATCGCAGGTAATGCTAAGTCACCAGCTGCTGAGACCAAGACCCTAAGAGTCATCTAAGAAACTCCTCTTCCCCCACATCTCCACCATGGTCTGCAGATTCTAATTCTGAAATATGTCCTAAATATTTCCTCTTTTCTCTCGCTGCATATTAGCTTTCTCCTTGATACTTTAACTTAATTTGTTGTAATTTAATTTACAAATCTTTTCATATCCTCTATATAAAACTACCTTATTCTTCTTGATAGTCGCATATTATTTGACATTAAGGATTATTATTATTGTTAACTGGGTCCCTACTGATGGGCACTTAACTTATTTTCAACCGTTTATAATTTCAAAATGAAGATGCTGAAATTAATAGCCTTGAATGTGTCTATGGCCAATCTATCAGTAAGATAAAATTCTAGAAGTAAAATTACTGAATCAAAAGGTAAATCCATTTTTTATTTTGATGTATTTTACCAAACTATTCTTAGTAGAATTGTACTATTTAAACTCCCATCAACAATTTATATTAGTGTATGTTGTTGTACATACTAACATAATGATTATCAAATATTTTGTTATAATGTGTTGTAATTTTTATTTGCATCTCTCTTACCATGACTAAAGTTGTGTATGTTTCTATGTGTTTAAGAGCCTTTTGTATATATTTTTCTATGAAATATCCCATAATATCATTTTCCTATCAATCTACTGCATTATTGATCTTCTCATCAATATATAGAAACTTTTTATATATTTAGGACATTTTGTTTATAATGTCTATGCAAATATTTTTTCTGGTTTTCTGTTTGATCACACAGAAAATTTATGACTTGTGAATTTTTTTTAACTTACAAAAGTCTTCCTTTCCAATACTTATTTTTAATTTTCTAATGTTTTCTTCTAGTACAGAGTTTTACTTTTCTGTCTAAATCTTGGATCCATCTAGAATTTTTTTTATTGGAAGTTGTGAAAGAGCTATCAGCATTGCTTTTTCCAGATGGTTATCCAGTTGTCCCTACACTATTTATAGAATATTTTTGTGTGTTCTGTAATCATACTTCTTAAGTTTATCATAGTCTTAGTTCTACAGTAAAATGGATTCAACTGTTTTTGCCATTTGTTACATTTTTCTCCCCCTACTGTTCTCAGAATTATTTTGAGAGTAAAAATTAATATCAATTAGGGCCGGCCCGGTGGCGCACTGCTACAGTGCGCCGCTTGGAAAGCGTGGAGGCGCTCCCGCCAAGGGTTCGGATCCCACATACAGACCAGCCGCTCACTGGCTGAGCGAGGTGTGGGAGCAACACCGAGGGTTGCGATCCCATAGCCGGTCCCAGTCCGGTACGGGCGCGACACTGAGGGTTGCGATCTGTTGCCGGTCACAAAAAAAGACAAAAAGGAAAAAAAAAATTAATATCAATTAGCCTAGCGTAGGCTAGTTGCTCAATGAATTTTATCTCTATTGCTATTGAAAGTTTTGTTGTATTATTTCATTATGTATTTAAATTCCTCTGTTTACTTAATAAAGAACTATGATAAAAATCAAAAAATGTAATTGCCACAGAATTTATTGGGCAACTATTTAATTATACTAGCCCTGGACGATTTACCTAAGCAATTATCTATGCTGGGCATGTGTAGGATCCTGAAATGAATAGGACCAAAACTGTCCCTGCAAGGCAGTTCTGTTGACAACCATTCAACAGCTGACTTCAATGGCAGGAAAATTGGAAAAGAGCTAAAATAGAAGTGGAGGAAAAATACTGTGTGAGGAAGTAGGGGGGGGGATTTATTCTTACTGAAAGAATTGTAGTAGGACTAATGTAAGTGATGTCCTTTTGTCTTGACTTTAAGGATAAGGAGTATTGTCATTGATGGAGTTAAGGAGGAGGAACATTCCAAATGCAGCCAGCGCGTGAGACAAGGCAGAGACCTGTGAGCTGGCAAAGCATGCACAGACTGGAAAGTCGTATGAGCCAATTAAAGCATCTATCCATTTGCTTACATTGCTTGTGAAGGTTTTTGTGGCAGGGTGACCTTTTCATAGAAGGCTGTTTGTCCAGGACTGAGCCAGCAGAGTCTCTAACCCAGTTCCTTGGACTCTGGAGCCCAAGAGCCTTAGAGGATTCTGGGCTAAGAAGATCTCCCACTACTTAAAGTTACAGTTTTTAGTACCTGTGTGAGTCCCTTAACCTCCTTTCCCTTCAATTTTCTCATTTGTTTTATAGTGTGATTACGAGTAGGTTATACAAAACATTTATCACAGTGCCAGGTTCACGGCTGTTTATGAACGTGAGTGAGGGCTCAGCCAAATTGTATTTGAAGTGCGTTTTGGATGCCTGGATGGAGTTCCCTAAGTAGAAGAGAGCTTTGGAACTCATAAAAAGTTAGGAATTAGAAATAAAAATTTTGGAATCAATGGCATGTAGATGATATTTGCAGGGATGAATAAGATCTCAGGAAAATATTCCAAGAACAGAAAGATAAAGTTTAATAATACAGCCTTGAAGAATAGCAACACATAAGGTCCACACACAGCACCGTACAAGGCATCGAGATACAGAGATGAAAAGTGCAGTTACGAAAAGAAAAAATAAAAAGGAAATTGGAATATCTAGAAAAACAGGATGAGGAAATTGGAAATCCCTTTAGTTTTATGATGCAGAAATAGTCACTTTTCATATTTTAATCTGTTTCTGTTTTTTTTCCTATGCATAATATTACATTTTTCACAAAATCTGGATCGTATTCTTCATACATTTTGTAAAATATCAAATTCTGTGTGAAAATGTTCACCATTTACTCAACAAACATTCAAAGTGAGCTGGCTCCTTTGTTTAGGGTCAGGGAAGGAGATGACATTTGAGCATGCCCCTAAAGAAAAATAAAGTTGAAAATTAAAATACAATATCATTTTTCTAGAGTTTGTGTTATTTGTGGTGTATTTTTAGCTTTTCAAGTGTTTAACCTGTGATTTCTTTTTTTACTCTAAATAAACATTTGCCTCCCTCTCTCTCCCCCCACAAAAAAAGTACAATTACTTACCTGATCTTGAAGACAAAAGACACAAATGAGCAGATAATACTATAGATCTATTATAAGTGAAAAGACAGAGTGTCACAGGAGCTGAGCTGCGAGGAGAAACATCTAATTTAGTGGGGTCTGGGAAAACAGATTAGGTTACATCCAAATCAAGCCTTGATCAATCAAACGAAACAGGTAAGAAAGGGTATTGAGGCAGAGTAAACATGAACATAAAAAAATCATGTGTGAGGGCATTATCCTAGTAAATATAGTTGTTATCCTAGTAAATATAGTTTTATATGATGCATTTAGCCCATAACTATCTCATAAGAAATCAGACACTTTTGATCAGAATTCTCTTCCTAACAAGCAAATCTTTCTCTTAGTGGCTTCCCTTTGTCCAGAGGGCTTGCTTCATTTTTATACATAGATCAATTTCTTAAATAAGTGTTCATCTTTCAGCAATTGTTTCAACTACTGTTCAAACCTGTATTTCATTAAAGTTTCTTATTTATCGAAATGGGTCTTGTGTGTAGAGAGACAATGCATTATTAATGGAAAGTACGTAGAGTTCTTGAGATCAATTCTGAGCTTCATCCCACCTCTAGGACTTACTATGTGGCTAACTTTGGGCTACTCATTTGAAACCCATGAGTCTCAAAGTCTTCATGCACAGAATAGGGATAAGAACCAATCCCAATTTTACAAAGTTGTAGGAGTTTTAAACAAGATTGTGAATGTGAAAACTGCACTTTGTGAACTGTGAAATATTAGCTATAGTTCCTTTGATTTTGTAACCTCATCTTTCACTCCAGCTTGAAAAGAGAATTTACATTCCATCTGTGTTAATGTCGTTGTTACTTAGATTTTTTTTTTTTTTTTACTTCAGAAATAAACATTTATTATTTCACACAGTTTCTGTGGGTCAGGAGTTTGGGAACAGTTTGCTGGATGGTGTTGGCTTGGGGTCTTTCTTAAGGTGGCAGGGGCTTACATTTTCTTCAGCTTTTCTAATTTAAAATTGTTGTAAGACTAAGTTGGGAGACCTCCTGTGTCTAGTTCATGGCATTTGACAGTCACACCATGTTTACAGCTTTCCTTTTTCAAAAATATCAGGAATACATTCTACTACTTCCATTTTGGGTAGGATTCTTTACCTTTATTTACTGGAAGTTTCTGAGGTTAATCCTTTTGTTGCAATTAAAATGAAATAGGCAAAGACTGTTCCTTTATGAGAACAGCAACAGGTTTTTACTATAAACTAAAGATGCGTGATAATCTTCCGAGCCTTTTCTCTATTCTTCCTTGTAGATTAGACGACATATAACCAAAACCATTATTTTTCTTTTTTGTTTGTTTTTTTTTTTTTTGTCGATATACAATGTGGTTGATTATTATGGCCCAGCACCGAAACCTCCCTCCCTCCTCCATCTCCTCCCTCCCACCCAACAATGTCCTCTCTGTTTGCTTGTCGTTTCAACTTCAAGGAATTGTAGTTGTTATGTCTTCTTCCCCCACCCCCCCACCCCGGTGTGTGTGTGTGTGTGTGTGTGTGTGTGTGTGTGTGTGTGTGTGTGTGTGTGT